>NC_054576.1:2242088-2254588 GCF_017654505.1 Polyodon spathula
AAAAAACGCGGGGGGGGGAGGTTTAGACTATCCTCCACACTACTAAAAAAAAATTTAAAAAATAAAAAACTGTTTTTGCTACAATGTTCGATTTAAAAAAAATAAAATGTGGGTGGCGTGTGTGAGTGTGCAAGAATACAATGGACCCTTTGACCTGGGACGTTTTTATGCCCAAAAAAAAAAAGCACGGACCCCCCCCCCCCCCCCCCCCCCCCCCCCCCCCCCCACGGGAAGGAAGAACTAGAACAAACTTGTTTGCGTATATCAACGGCCGGGACTTTTTTTTTTTTTTTGTCAGTCTATATGAAAAATTTTTAAACCACACACACTTGGGACACATCTGCATTTGTAATTATCCAAAAAGAAACTCAGACAACTGCCCAAAACTAACCTATTTACTCTCTGTATTGGAATCAGTCCTCTATTTTTATATAGCGCCTTTCATAGTGGACCACCATCACAAAGCTCTTTGCAAGACAGCGAGGGAACAATGCATGGTACGTTGAATGCAGTGAAATACAGGGCATAGCATATTCAATACAAACAGTGAAATAACTACAGGCATAATGCATATATAGATATAGATATATATAGTTTTATTAGGTCTCAAGCCAGTATTCTAAGTGAAAACTTTTGATCAGATCTGTAGCAGTGGGCCGCTTTTTCGGTTGATATATATACACTAGGTGAGAAGTGAAAGCGCAGAGCTGCACTGTCACTGCGTTACAGACATTAAAAATAGAAAAACCACACAACATAGGCAAATTCATTTTAAAATGGCATGGTATGTGTGTGTGTGTGTGTGTGTGTGTGTGTGTGTGTGTGTGTGTGTGTGTGTGAGGATCTACAATGTAAAGGCAAACTTCGAAGCATTTGAGCCTTCCACAGATTACATATGTCATTACAGAAATACACGCTCAAAAACACCGTATACAGTGTCTGTGTTAAGGTGATCTGACTAACTCAGCTTATATCTTTATTGATGTAAGACCCAGCGCCCTCTAGTGATCGGCCACTTTGGAGCGTGTTCCCTTTGTTTTGCTGTTATTGCACTGGCTGTGCACTAGGTGGCGCTGTTACCAATGTAACGACCCCTGGGCCTGCTCTGGCCCGTGTTCCACAAGCGACTGCAAGTCAAAAAGCAGCTGAAGACGGTTCTGTTGTGACATAGGCGTGACATCATCACAGAATTCTTGAGAAAGAACACGTTTTCACTACGCTGTGTTTACTTTTCGTCCTTTTGTGGGACCTGAAATATAAAAGCGTTATTATATATAATATTATAATTATAATATAAATAATAATTAAATTTTGTGTAGATCGAATCTAGCTTAAAAACTTTATAATTATAATATATTATTATAATAATAATATATGAAAGCGCGGGAACACGGGGAAAACTAAAATAATCACCATGGTTACAAACATCCTAAAAAGAGAAGGGGTGTGGAATGAAACGTGACTCTGCTTCAGTCTTTAATAAATAATAGCATTGGCAGTCTTTTGAGAGGTCTTAACTAAGGCCGAGACAGTGTGTAGGTGTGAGGGAGATGAATCGAGGAGGTGAGGGGGCTGAAGTCTGCTTTCCAGCGACTTCTGCAGCAGCATCTACACTGTAAGACAGCAGTTGTCATAAAATATCACAGTATGCGTTTGTTTGTATCTCTGCCTCTTTCTTCTAATTGCTTCGGTTTCCTCAATCCCGGGACACAGGAAGTGAGGCCTCCAGTAGCAGTTGCCGCTAGTAACAAATAGCCTGTTGCTAAGGTGAAGGTTTCTATGGAAGGAGACTGGAGTAATGGTGTCGATTCAGGCTAATTCAATTAATTAATGTTGTTATTGTTAGAGGACTAGATATATATATATATATATATATATACTGACGAATTTTAATGACATCAAATTATTTTGTTAACGAATTTAGAGGTAAGTCTCCGAAGAGGTTGCGTGTTGGGTCACCAGTGAAGCTGTGGTAAAGCACAGGGAAGCATTGTAAAGCACAGAGAGGTCTGGTAAAGCACAGGGAAGCATTGTAAAGCACAGAGAGGTCTGGTAAAGCACAGGGAAGCATTGTAAAGCACAGAGAGGTCTGGTAAAGCACAGGGAAGCATTGTAAAGCACAGAGAGGTCTGGTAAAGCACAGGGAAGCATTGTAAAGCACAGAGAGGTCTGGTAAAGCATAGGGAAGCATTGTAAAGCTCAGAGAGGTCTTGTAAAGCAAAGGGAAGCATTGTAAAGCACAGAGAGGTCTGGTAAAGCATAGGGAAACATTGTAAAGCACAGAGAGGTCTGGTAAAGCATAGGGAAGCATTGTAAAGCACAGAGAGGTCTGGTAAAGCATAGGGAAGCATTGTAAAGCACAGAGAGGTCTGGTAAAGCACAGGGAAGCATTGTAAAGCACAGAGAGGTCTGGTAAAGCACAGGGAAACATTGTAAAGCACAGAGAGGTCTGGTAAAGCATAGGGAAGCATTGCAAAGCACAGAGAGGTGTGGTAAAGCATAGGGAAGCATTGTAAAGCACATAGAGGTGTGATAAAGCAAAGCAAGAGATTGTGAAGCACAGGCAAGCCACAAACTTTTCAGTAAGAATATTCTACCCTGGGAAAGACTGATTTGTGTCCCTTGCTTGTGTCCCGCCTGTCCTCCAGCCATGGACCCCTCGGTCACGCTGTGGCAGTTTCTGCTTCACCTGCTGGACGACCCCGGGCGCCAGCACCTGATCACGTGGACGTCCTCCGATGGGGAGTTCAAACTGCTGGACGCCGAGGAGGTGGCCCGGCTTTGGGGTCTGCAGAAGAACAAGACCAACATGAACTACGATAAGCTGAGCAGAGCGCTGCGCTACTACTACGATAAGGTACCCCGCGCAAAACCTGCTGCGAAGCGGGGCTTTTGTTGTGTGAAGCCGGGGGAACTGTTTTGTGTTTTTATTAAAAGTCAGGAGTAGTTGTACAAGCGAAGACCCAGTGCAGAGCAGGGCTTGCCAAAGCTGAGGGAACACAAAGCTGGCTTGGAACTTGGTTTCAGGAGACCAGGTTTCAGGACTCTGCACACAAGGGAGACTTAGGGATGATGTATCTCGATAAACAAGAAGCTGTGTGGTCTAGTGCTTAAACAGGCTTGCAACCAGCAGGTCCCCGGTTCAAATCCCAGCTCAGCCACTGTGTGCGACCCTGAGCGAGTCACTGAACCTCCTTGTGCTGCGTCTTTGGGGTGAGACGTTGTTGTAAGCGACTCTGCAGCTGATGCATGGTTCACACGCCCTAGTCTCGTGTCTTGTAAAGCTCTTCGTGATGGTGGTCCGCTGTGAAAGGCGCTAGGTAAAAAATAAAGATTATTATTATTTAAATAAAGGTTTTGATTGGTTGATTTTTTTTTTTGGTTCCCTAGAAAATTATCAAAAAGGTAAGCGGGCAGAAGTTCGTCTACAAGTTCGTGACCTACCCGGACCCCGTTGCCTTGGAGACCATGAAAGAGGAGACGAACCGACGGGAGAACCCGCTGGACATCCTGCCCCGCAGCGCGGGGGCGGAGGGCGGGGAGGGTCACGTTCAGAGAGGCTCAGGTGGCACCAACGCGCCCAAGAGCAGCCGTAACGACTACATGAGATCGGGTCTCTACTCCACCTTCACCATCCAGTCCCTGCAGTCACCCAGCAAGCCAGCCAGGGCGATCAAAACAGAGAGCCCTCAGCCCGGCAAACACAAGACCTCTCCGCCCAGCAAGACCTCTCCCCCCAGCGCAGGGGTCCAGCAGCTACCAGAGGTGAGGCCTGTAACTCTGGAATTTCTGTTATTTATTATTTACAATAAAAAATAAACTGACGGTTCAAAATCTAACATGAAATACTGCAGAAAACTTTTATAAGAGTTAGTTTACCATGACTTGTTTTTTTGATATGCTTTACCAGATTTCTCTGTGCTTTACAATACTTCCCTATGCATTACCAGACCTCTCTGTGCTTTACAATGCTTCCCTATGCTTTACCAGACCTCTCTGTGCTTTACAATGCTTCCCTATGCTTTACCAGACCTCTCTGTGCTTCACAATGCTTCCCTATGCTTTACCACACCTCTCTGTGTTTACAATGCTTCGCTGTGCTTTACCAGACCTCTCTGTGCTTCACAATGCTTCCCTATGCTTTACCACACCTCTCTGTGTTTACAATGCTTCGCTGTGCTTTACCAGACCTCTCTGTGCTTTACAGTGCTTCCCTATGCTTACCACACCTCTCTGTGTTTACAATGCTTCCCTATGCTTTACCAGACCTCTCTGTCCTTCACAATGCTCCCCTATGTTTTAGAAGGTATCTGTGTTTCCTTTGCTCCCTGCAGGTGCGGATTCACCCTGAGGGGTCCCCATGCGGTCTGGATTCAAGGCCCCCGGATGAACCGCTGACCCTGCAGGTGATCGTGACCCAGCCCTCCCCCTCGTCCACCCCCTCGCTCAGCCCTCAAGCCCAGATGGAAATCACCCCGGTCAGTCAAAACCTCAGTCCTGCTCGGCCACACTGCCCTGTGTGTCTCTCTGTCAGGGGGGGCCAGCTCTAATCTAAGTGTATTTCTCCCCTATGCTCTTTGCTTTGACCTGAACTATAATGTGTGAGTCACACCCTCACCCTCAGAGTGTCAGCGACAAAGCGCTCGAAAGTATGTTTTTATAAAGTGTCTGGCGCAACCAAACTCCTTGTATCGAGATTTTCTTCCCTCGTGGTTATACTGTCCCTTTGCCCATTCAGTGGTCAGCACATCCCTAATCCCTGCTCTGACCGCTCCTCGTCTCCTTGGCTGCGAGATTGTGAACGCTGTGCTTTTCCGTCCATCCGCAGAAGGATCCCGGCCTGTCCGACCCTCTTCCGGTTTTCACCAGCAGCGTCTCCGATCCTTCCTCCAAGCTGCGGGCTCCCGGGGAGAGTGTGGAGATCTCACAGCAACACCAGATCATCGTGGTGATCCAGCCCTCTCCCCCAGACACAGGAGATGGGAGCCAGCCAGCCGGAGATTGCATCCTGGAGATCGTGCCTCTGGACCAGCCTGAGGTGAGACCGGGGATCATGGAGGTTAATCCTTCTACCCTGCACTATATTAATAATAATAATAATAATAATAATAATAATAATAATAATAATAATAATAATATCTTTATTTTTATATAGCACCTTTCATAGTGGACCACCATCACAAAGTGCTTTACAGAGGCAGGCTGTGAACTGCACGTTATATGCAGAGTCACTTATAATAGGATGTTGATTTAACATTTCATTTCAACATCCATCCGCAGGACAGAGCACAAGGAGGTGAAGTGACTCCCTCAGGGTCCCACACAGCGAGTCAGTCAGTGCCAGAGGTGGGATTTGAACCTGTGACCGTCTGGTGACAAGCCCTGGGCTTTAACCACTTGACCACACTGCCTCCTAGTCTTGGTACTTGTATCTGTGTTTAGTTAGTCTCTAAAATGGCTTTTCTATTTGATTCAGGTCCCTTCTGAAACAGCGGCCGAGAACGCGGGACTTCCCACGTCGACAGGGGAGGTGCCTGAAAATACACCCGGTGAGGGTGAGCCGAAATCGGGGCAAACCGAGGAGAAGGAGAGGGGAGAACCAGGAGGTGAGAATGAAATACCGTCAGACTGCATCATCAGCAGGATGGCACGGGGCTTGAAGAGTTCGAAGTTCCTGGGTTTTTAAGTGTGATGACGGAAGAATAGAGGTGTCCCTGATCACGTTATTGAGGGGTTTGGTGATAAAACGAGTGATCAGGAGAGGATTTATCAGTATGCACGACTATGAAGAGGTATGGGAAAAATACAGCGAACAAGGGGTGAGGCTGGAGATGCAGTGCTGAGTGTCCTTTTGCGATTCATTGCCTTTTAAACCTGTTTTACTCCGAAACAAATGTATTTTAAACAGCGCGTGTAATAAACAGCAAGCGTGAAAATAAATTGGACCTGACACGTCTGACAAGCGCTGAATAAATGGACGGCAAAGGGTTAACCTTTCTCATCCAGCCTCTAAGCTCTCCATCTTCTTTCTCTAGGTGGTTCCAGCAAGTCTCCGGCCGTTGCTGCCCCAGCCACTGGCCCCGAAGTCCAGCCGCCCAAAGCCAAGAAGCCCAAAGGCTTGGAGCTGCCCTCCTCACCCACGCTTCTACCCTGTGGACTCACTCAGGACAAGGTTAACGCAGCGGTCAACAGCCTCCTGGCAGCAGGCAGCGCTGCCAACACCCTCACCCCCACCGTCATCACCTCCCACGCACTGGTAGGGACCTGAGAGTCTGGAGTAGATAGGGAGGCGCTTCTGCAGCCAATGGGAGAGGAGAAATCTTGCAGTGACGTGTCGCTAGGGGTAAAACGACTACGCCAAGAAACGGGTACTCTTAACAACAACATGGTCTGGGCTCCTTGTCAGGTTTGCACAATACCAAGAGCGACTGTTCTGATCAACAAGGAGCCCAGACGATGTTGTTGTTAAAAGCACCCGTTTTTTGGCGGTTCGCTGTTTGGGAGGTAAAAAGACTCAACTCCTAAAATATATCGTTATCGAACAATTTTGTCATTCAATTCATGGAACAGAAAGCGTTTTTTTTTTGTTGTTGTTATGTTATGTTTAGGGGTCTGCTTAAATCGTGGTAAATTTACGCATATTTCCCGCTGGTAGGTTATGAAATAAAATTAGGATTTCGCGGACCTGTTTAAACATTGAATAAACCGAAGTATTTCAGAGCACCTTAGAAGCCTGAAAATAGTGGTACTTGCGTACTGGGCTGACTTTCCAGTTTGTTTTCTGAAAGCAGTTGTTTGTTTTACTTTCTGTTCAGCAGTCTCTGTACCAGCCTTTCGTTTATTGTGTGATTCTGAAGCTAAATAACGATTGATTTGTGTATTTTCTCCAAAGACACGTTACTAGGTGTGCAAAACAGTCCCCCCCCCCCCCGTCTGCTTGTAAAGTTTTGTTTGGGGAAATGTCTTGACACGATCCTCAGCCGAAATAGAGGTTGCTTGTTTTGCTTTGTCGTCCATTTCTGTTTTTTTTTTACCTTCAGTGCTGAAAACTAGATTTTAGCTAAATTTTATCCCACCCTCTACTGCACAGTACAGGTCACAGAAAAGCCAGTACGGACGCCCTGATAGGCTGATTAAAACATTGTTGTCATGTGAACAGTAAACAAGAACGTTAATCCGTTTTGGAGTATTTTTGTGTAAGTGTAATTTGTCTAAGGAAGGCGAAGGAATGAAAAATGTTGAACTGAATCGCTGGACTAATTCCGTCAATGGTGGGGGGTGGGTCTTGTTTCTCTGTTTCAGACTCCGGTGTTGCTAACCCCCAGCCCCCTCCCCTCGGCTATCCACTTCTGGAGCACGCTCAGTCCCATCGCACCACGCAGCCCAGCCAAGCTCTCATTCCAGGTAGGTCTCCCTCTGCTGGAGGGAGGAGTGAACTGCAGGTCAAGAATCCAAGACTCGATTTGCAAAGTAGTTTGAACCAGGTTACACATTCATTCTGTGAGCTTAATAGTAAGCCTTTTAATTGCCGTTCCCTTTTTGCAATTAAAACCAAAGTAATACCAATTAGAACGATGGCTCAGAATAACAGCAAACACCGTGAAAAGATAAGAAAATAGCCATTTCTTTAAGTTGTGTGCCAGGGTACAGTCGTGTGCCAGTTTATTAGAAGCTGTCTTGCAAACTCATCTTACATAACTAAAACCACAGGGGCTCCCATGTGGTGCATCCGGTAAAGGATGCGATCTATAGCCTGGAGTTCGCCGGTTTGAGTCCAGGCTAGTCCACTGCCAACCGTGGACTGGAGCTCCCAGCGGGCGGCGCACAATTGGCCAAGCGCCGCCCCGGTAGGGGAGGGCTTAGGTTGGCCAGGGTGTCTTTAGCTCCCCACTGCTGCTGCTGTAATTAAACAGGAAGAACCGACTCATCATTTTCACTCTGGGTTTTCTGTCGTCTGTCTTCCCAGTTTCCATCCAATGGAAGCAACCAGATCCAGATTCCCACCCTCAGCGTGGACGGTCTCTCCACGCCTGTGGTCCTCTCTCCAGGGCCTCAAAAACCGTGACTCACCCCCTGGGGCAGGGGCTGGTGGACTTAACCCTTCGCGCTCCAAAAGATCCTGTCTTGGGGTCAGGAACGCAGGCGAGTGTGACAAGAGATTTTTCGCGGATTTCTCATAGAATTCGCGCGGAAAATGCACCGACGCCAACGTCTGCTTCTGTGGCAAAAATCAGTGGCTGATTTCTTTTTCCCTGATGTTCGTGGCTGCCAAAACGACCGCGGTGGTCAGTGAGAGGCGGAGCGGTTTTGGGCTTTTTGAAGATTTTCTTTGCTTTTTCAAAGCGCGAGGGCCACTTTTTTAAAAATAAAGTTGTGGCAGCCTAGTCTTTTAAACGGGCTGGCTATTTTCATTGTTTTTTCAGAAAGGAGGAATGTTTTTTGGAAGAAAGTTTTCTGGTTTAAATTTCTGGTGATCTGCTGGTTAAATTTTGACAGCACACCCAGATGGTTAACATGGATGTATTTTTTGATGGATGTTTCTTAAAGTTGTTTTTTTGTTAATGGAAAAAATCCTGAAATTCTGTGATTTTTCCCTAGAAAATGAGAATCCGCATTTGTTTTGCATTTTAAAGCAAGGTGTGGAATCCAAATTTTGTCTTTTCCCTTGTGTTTCTTGAACGCCAAGGAATACAGCAAGTTTGGGAATATGTTTACACATGGGGGGAAAAAAAACAAAAACACATTTTAAAGTCTTCTGTTTCCAGCAGAAATTGTCTCATTCGAATTTCCTTGAATGACGGTTAAACTGACATCAGATTTCCAAAATATCTTTGGGAATGGGGGTTCTAAACTCTGAAATTCCGGAATGGGATTCCGTGGAATTTTAAAACCCCAAAAATTCCGTAGATTCCTGACCAAAGCCACTTTTTTTTTTTTTTTTTTTTGGACGAAATCCTACAGATTATATTTTATATAAAAAAAAAAAAAAAACATTTTTAAAAATAAAATAAAAAATTTAGTCTGGGCATTTCAGGAAAGGGCTACAACTATATTGTATGTGTGTTACCAAATACCAATTCACTGCAGCCACTAAGACCATGTAAATGAAACTATGCTAGCTGAATGGTTTCGTTGTGGCAGGACTCACAGAAGCATGATTGTTTTTCAAGAGGGATATTTGAACAGGTGTTTGTGGTAGATTTGTTAAGAAAAGTTTATGGGTTCAAATCAAAACCGCATGGGGGGGAAGACGAGGGTCGATTTCCGTCTACAAACCTGCTAGTCTCTGCTAGTCCTGCGATTTTGTAAATCTATTAGGTAACAATTCCCTACAAGAACTTTCCTGCAGTTTATTTCCACTGTTCAAAGTCGTTTAACAGGGTTGTTTATTGTTACCTGGAAGGCGAGAGGTTTTATATTCATATCGATGGCCCACACGCGCGATTAAGCAGCAGAAGTTTTTAAATATTGTTGGAGTTTCTGATATGCCTCGCACGGTTTGCACACGTTGCAGGTGAGCAAACACAAAGCAAAATGATTTTGCTGTCATTGAAACAAAACATGGGCTTGCCTTTTATAAGCTTCTAGCATTTCCACGGCTCTCTCTAATCATTGTGTGATGGAAGGAATGTTTCCTTGTCTAAAGGAAGTGAGTGTGGGCTTATACTGAAAGAGAAAGGGAGGCTCTTATACTCTCTGCACAGCCTCCCTCTGCTCTGTGCTGGTGGAGCAGACAAAGAGAACGGGAGGCTCTTCTACTCTCCGAACAGCCTCCCTCTGCTCTGTGCTGGTGGAGCAGAGAAAGAGAAAAGGAGGCTGTTATACTCTCTGAACAGCCTCCCTTTGCTCTGTGCTGGTGGAGCAGAGAAAGAGAAAAAGGCTCTTATACTCTCTGAACAGCCTCCCTCTGCTCTGCTGGTGGAGCAGAGAAAGGGGGAAAGAGAAAAGGAGGCTCTTCTACTCTCTGGACAGCCTCCCTCGGCTCTGTGCTGGTGGACAGGAGAAAGAGAAAGACAGGCTCTTCTACTCTCTCAACAGCCTCCCTCTGCTCTGTGACTTTCACAAGTGAAAACATTACGCTTTAAAAAATAACTACCTTCACGTGTGATTGATTCAGAGAGGACTGGAAATGATAGACGTGTTCTTTCAGAATGTTTGCAAGTCGTAGACCTTTAATGGATGATATTACAGTTTATATTTTACCAAAATGCTGCCTCAAATCTATTTTGTATTCTGACAGAGTTGCAGGTGCTTTAAAATCTTTTGAATGGCTAATGTTTTAGGGAAAGGGTTCCCTAGATTCACAAGAAGTTGCTCGCCTTAAAATTGTTTTATTTAAGCACTTCATGTGAAATTGTCCTAAAAGGTAACAGACGCTAATAGAGAAAGAGATATATATATATATGTATATAATTGAAACTGCCTATTTTTGTTTTCTACAAAGATTGAATTAAAATCTGTGATCTACTTTAAAGAGCTTTATCAGAGACGGATGCTGAATTATACAAATTTAATAAAAAAAAAAAAAGAGATTCTATTCTTGAAATGACAGAGAGCTTTATTCCAAGATTTAATAGCAGAGATACTTGCTCTCAAATCTGTGATTAAGCTTTTCCAAAAGCAATCTGCGATAAACCAGGATTTAACCATTCTGTGTCTCCAAGGAGATTTATAAGGAAACTAATTTTATTCAGTGTTTACTGAGAGTAAGTAGCTTCGGATTACAATATAAAAACTTTGTATGAGGTTTCCTGTAATTCTTGGCCTTCTTATGATTCCACAAGTTTTGGAAAGTCTGTGCTAAGGTGAGACACGTAGTTCAGTGGCTGCTCTTTAGTTCTACTTGGTTGCATAAACTTTATATTAGTAAGCGCCATCTAGTGGTGCAGCTAGTGTACTGCCAGCAAAACTAATCTTGATCCAAAGTAGCTGACCACTAGATGGCGCTGGTTGTTACTTTCTAAAAAGACTGTGTTACACATATCTATGGCGGGCAGGTAAAACTGAAGAGCAAAACTTTTTCTGATTGTCAAGGGAACCGTGGTGAAGGTACAGCCGTGCGGTGGGGGGAGGGGGGGGAGTTGGGAAGCAAAGCAGGGCTTGTCCTCCAGGGGGCGGTAGCTCGCTGACATCCTGGCTGTAGAAGAGGAAGCTGGCTCGGTCGTGGGATCAGAGGACGCCAGCTGAACCAGGAATCAGGGGTAAAAAGATAACAGGACAATGAAAAAGATATATTGAATCTGCTTATTCTGCAAGCGATTTGCATTAGTGGGATTGCTGAGAATCTCACAAAGCTTTCCCCTGCTGTTGTTAGTTTTAAAAGGGCGTGCAGGGTTTTATTACTGGACTGCATTAATAAACCTGGCTGAGTTCTTTTGTTCTGCAATCTCCTGAGGGCAATAAAAGTATGTCAACCTTGCTTTGTCTTGAGTTCTTATCAGTGTTTGTATGAACTGATTGTGTGCAGAACTGGGTGCCTTTCACACTTAGATACCTTTACTGTTACCCTGCTGTGTGGCCGATTTTTATCGTTGTGCACACAAGGCAATTTGATGATAGGAATAGATTTACTACAGCACAGTGAAAGCACGGCAAAGCATAGGGAAGCATTGTAAAGCACAGAGAGGTCTGGTAAAGCATAGGGAAGCATTGTAAAGCACAGATAGGTCTGGTAAAGCATAGGGAAGCATTGTAAAGCACAGAGAGGTTGCGCTTCACAATATGTGCTTGTTTAGGGTCACAGTTGTTTGACTCAATTGACCAAACCCTGGACTGGCTATCTTTAAATGCACTTGTGGTTTTAAATGAATAGATTTTAATAGAAATAAGCGAGTGTGGTTACCATGGCAGCAGAGGCCTAGAACGACCTCTACTGTTTGTTTTCAAACAGACTTTCCTGTGACAAAGGCATGGTCAAACATACCAAAATGTTGGTTAGTTGGTTCTTTTGAGGAGAAACTATATTGAAAAATATATTAGCTCAAATAATTTTTTTTTAAGTATTTTTTGGAAGCGCCTTGCTTAAACGTTACAGAGCTAAGTTGTGGTTTTTTGTTGTTTTTTTTTTTTTTTTTTGGTTTTCTTTTTATGGAACGAAATGTCTCTCTTTATAAATAACTCGTCGAGGTGAGAGAACACTGAAATCTTTACAGCGGCTTGACTTGAAGCCCGCTTGAAATCAGGGGCTTGCTCCTTTCCAACAGCAGTGGCCGATCGATTGCAACCCATTTCAACCCGGTGGCGTTGCACTTTGAGGGGCAGTGGTGGCACAAGGGCAGCTGCAATGGGATGAGGCTGGTAGAACGGAACACAGTGTGCCAACTGTACCCTGCCCAAATTTATTTTCACTGGCAATGCAGACTGACAGACAGACAGTGGCGCTACAAAGGTTCTGTATTATACTGAGGGGCAATGGTAGCACAAGCGTAGATCAGGGACGAGGCTGCTGTTGGTAGAATGGCACTGCCATGGAAGCATTAATAGCAGTGGTACCCGTTACA
>NC_054576.1:2259588-2349588 GCF_017654505.1 Polyodon spathula
CTGGGTGTAGGAGAGGAAGCTGGCTCGGTCGTGGGATCAGAGGACACCCGCTGAACCTTCAGCTCTCCTGAGCAGCTGTGCAGGGGAATCACAGAGGGGAGAGGGGGGTAAATCATGGGTTTTTAATGCATTTGTCTGAATTAAACCCCTATATATATTTTGGTGTTCATTCTTTCGTTTTATAAAGGAATTTAGCCACAAGGCCTGCTGGGAAAGAACCGCCAACTCACATTGCATGGAGGCTTTTCGCTCAGCTCAGGTCAACTAGCAGTGAGGGTTTGAAAATATTTTTGGATTGACCTGAGAAAGGAGGTAGAGTCAATATGCATTATTTGTAGAACAAAATTAATGGCAAGTTATAATTAATGTGAAAAAAACAAAACATTAATGTATTTGAATTGAATTAGCGTTCAATTAACATAATGTGAGGGCCTGTTAATATTTATCTTTGCAAAAAAAAAAAAAAAAACGTGCCTGCGTGAAAAAAATAATAATTCGACGCGACAGCTGACCTATATAGCATTGCACCTGCCTTGTAAAAGTGAGATCTAGCACAGATCTTGTGTGCTTTACCATCCCTCTCTGTGCCTTACAATGCTTCCCTATGCTTTACCAGACCTCTCTGTGCTTTACAATGCTTCCCTATGCTTTACCAGACCTCTCTGTGCTTTACAATGCTTCCCTATGCTTTACCAGACCTCTCTGTGCTTTACAATGCTTCCCTATGCTTTACCAGACCTCTCTGTGCTTTACAATGCTTCCCTATGCTTTACCAGACCTCTCTGTGCTTTACAATGCTTCCCTATGCTTTACCAGACCTCTCTGTGCTTTACAATGCTTCCCTGTGCTTTACCAGACCTCTCTGTGCTTTACAATGCTTCCCTATGCTTTACCAGACCTCTCTGTGCTTTACAATGCTTCCCTATGCTTTACCAGACCTCTCTGTGCTTTACAATGCTTCCCTATGCTTTACCAGACCTCTCTGTGCTTTACAATGCTTCCCTATGCTTTACCAGACCTGTCTGTGCTTTACAATGCTTCCCTGTGCTTTACCAGACCTCTCTGTGCTTTACAATGCTTCCCTATGCTTTACCAGACCTCTCTGTGCTTTACAATGCTTCCCTATGCTTTACCAGACCTCTCTGTGCTTTACAATGCTTCCCTATGCTTTACCAGACCCCTCTGTGCTTTACAATGCTTCCCTATGCTTTACCACACCTCTCTGTGCTTTACAATGCTTCCCTATACTTTACCAGACCTCTCTGTGCTTTGCAAAGCTTTCACTGTGCTGTATTACACTTCGTTGCGCTTTTACTATGTTTGAAACTTGGCTTTAGGGCAAGCTAGCGTGAATTGTTATCAGGGAAACGAAACATTGATACAGTTTAGTAAAACAGATGTTTTTTGTTTGTTTGTTTGTTTGTTTTGTTTATTTGTCTCTGACAATATCTAGCCTTTTGATATTTTTGATGATGAAATCAGCAATATTTTTTGAAAGAAACGAAACGGGCCGAGAAAGTTTTCCCCGTGTTGTCAGCCTGTGGCCGGTTGCCATGGCAGCCTGGCAAGGCGGCCCTGTGCAGAAGGCCCCCGGAGGCGGCTGTCTTCGCCAGAGCCTGTTAATGCGATCAGACAAGCGCCTCAAACGCTGTCACGCTGAATGGGCGAAATGCATGCTAGGGGAAAAGCAACCCTTTGACAAAACCTGGAGAAGAAAAAGAGGTGATTCTGGGGCACCTCGAGTCCTTGTTTTAAATGTGAAAATGTTTGTTTTGGCTGTGTGTGCATTGGAGGTATTTCTAGGGTTGTGATGCCATGACAACTGCACTCCCATATTCCTATTAAAATCTATATATAGACAAAAGGGAATGACACAGAAGATGTCACAGATGTAGGCAGGCTGCTGTATGAGTGAGCACCACTACCAATATAGATGCTGCTAATAATAGCTAAGAGAACAGATTTTAAAACCATGCTGAGGGCTCCTTTCAAAGGGAGGAGCATTCATAATATTGCTCATGGATAAGGAAGTGGGTTTTAAATATGTGGCCTTGATATATAAAGAATTGCAATCTGAAACTTCAAAATAATAAAGTTCTATATAAAAAAAATAAAATAAAATGCTTTTATAGCGATCTTTCTCGGAGTGTGTCAAAAGACTTTGAAAGCGTGTTGAATTTATTTTTGTCGTGTGAAAGTCTGAGCTCTATATATATATATATATATATATATATATATATGATATATAGCTTAGATAGAAATAGTGCGATCGTATGTTTGTAAGCATGTTTCAGTACAAAGCTTTACAAATCCTTAAATTAATGCAACTGAGATTATACTTAAGGTGATGAAATACCGTAATGAAGTTTTGGGTGGTATGAATAATTCTGTAACTTTCATTTGCCTCAGTCTGCTGGCCCTGTTTTTTGGCAGCTAAATCTCGTAGCCGTTTCAGCAGCAGAAGCTGGGTGTGAACTACACCATGCGCGATGCACCATGTGACTACAGGGGGTTCCGGTTGATTGGACAGCGCGGATGATCAAAGATCGGATAATCTCTACTGTGCCGAGTTCTGGGTTGGACTGGGGTTGGCATCGCCCTGGTGCGGGGCGTGTTCCCTTGGTATACCCCAGTGCGGGGCTTGTTCCCCTGGTATACCCTGGGTTGTTTGGTTACTCTGGAAGGGTGATTGAATGCTGTAGTTTACAGAGAAAGGGCATAGTTGGCAAATCCGTTCTACCAAGGGGTTCTGCAAGACCATTCAGTTCTTCAGCACTGTTTTTTATGCAGGTCGAAATTTAAAGATAATCCCTAGCATCTCTGAATGGCTATTTTTGTTCTCAGCGATGCTTCTTGGGAAGGTTCATTTGAAGGTGACGCTTTGTGTCTGGTGGAGGAAATGACCAGAAGGCTGCAGTGATACTGAGTGGCAGTGACACATAGGTGAGAGAGGCACTTGGACCGTGCTGAAACGAGCCAGCGGTCCTGCATTGAACATTTATCACGAAGATCTATTAGAAGAACCAGGGACTGGAAACCTCACTTACTCTACCCAGGCTCTCAGTGGAAAAAGATGCTGTGCTCAGTGCACCGCTGGCAGACAAATCACATGCCACCTTCCGTGAAGGACAGGCGAACTTCCCAGTCAGGCGTGAAGTGGACAGAAGGGGAGGTGGAACCTCCTTCGGCGCTGGGAAAGAGAGTGCTGGGCTGCAGTAGCTCAGTCATTGGAGAGAGAAAGAAAGAAAGAAAGAAAGAAAGAAAGAAAGAAAGTGCTGGGCTGCAGTGTGGAAGGCAGTGGGTTTGAGGAGCTCAGTGGTGTGGAGAGAAAAGAAAGCGCTGGGCTGCAGTGTGGAAGGCAGTGGGTTTGAGGAGCTCAGTGGTTAGATAAAGAAAGCGCTGGGCTGCAGTGTGGAAGGCAGTGGGTTTGAGGAGCTCAGTGGTTAGATAAAGAAAGCAGTGGGTTTGAGGAGCTCAGTGGTTAGGGCTGCAGTGTGGAAGGCAGTGGGTTTGAGGAGCTCAGTGGTTAGATAAAGAAAGCGCCGGGCTGCAGTGTGGAAGGCAGTGGGTTTGAGGAGCTCAGTGGTTAGATAAAGAAAGCGCTGGGCTGCAGTGTGGAAGGCAGTGGGTTTGAGGAGCTCAGTGGTTAGATAAAGAAAGCGCTGGGCTGCAGTGTGGAAGGCAGTGGGTTTGAGGAGCTCAGTGGTTAGATAAAGAAAGCGCTGGGCTGCAGTGTGGAAGGCAGTGGGTTTGAGGAGCTCAGTGGTTAGATAAAGTGTGGAAAGCTCAGTGGTTAGGGCTGCAGTGTGGAAGGCAGTGGGTTTGAGGAGCTCAGTGGTTAGATAAAGAAAGCGCTGGGCTGCAGTGTGGAAGGCAGTGGGTTTGAGTAGCTCAGTGGTTAGAAAAGCGCTGGGCTGCAGTGTGGAAGGCAGTGGGTTTGAGGAGCTCAGTGGTTAGAGAAAGAAAGCGCTGGGCTGCAGTGTGGAAGGCAGTGGGTTTGAGGAGCTCAGTGGTTAGATAAAGAAAGCGCTGGGCTGCAGTGTGGAAGGCAGTGTGTTTGAGGAGCTCAGTGGTTAGATAAGGAAAGCGGGGCTGCAGTGTGGAAGGAGCAGTGGTTAGATAAAGGCGCTTGCAGTGAGGCAGTGGGTTTGAGCTCAGTGGTTAGATAAAGAAAGCGCTGGGCTGCAGTGTGGAAGGCAGTGGGTTTGAGGAGCTCAGTGGTTAGAGAAAGCGCTGGGCTGCAGTGTGGAAGGCAGTGGGTTTGAGGAGCTCAGTGGTTAGATAAAGAAAGCGCTGGGCTGCAGTGTGGAAGGCAGTGGGTTTGAGGAGCTCAGTGGTTAGATAAAGAAAGCGCTGGGCTGCAGTGTGGAAGGCAGTGGGTTTGAGGAGCTCAGTGGTTAGATAAAGAAAGCGCTGGGCTGCAGTGTGGAAGGCAGTGGGTTTGAGAGCTCAGTGGTTAGAGGAAAGCGCTGGGCTGCAGTGTGGAAGGCAGTGGGTTGGAGGAGCTCAGTGGTTAGAGAAAGCAAACGCTGGGCTGCAGTGTGGAAGGCAGTGGGTTTGAGGAGCTCAGTGGTTGAGAAAGTGGGAAGGCAGTGGTTTGGAGGAGCTCAGTGGAACTCGGTGGTATTGCTGCAGTGTGCATTGGTATGGAGTAATTTTGGAGTAATTCAGCTGAAATGACATAATTGTAGTCAAATACATTTTCGGGCTACGCCATCCGCCAACCCCAAACCATGATCAGTGAGATTAGGAGAGCGGCGAGAGCGGCGAGGCCACCTCGCGGTACATTTTGATTGCGTTCTCGGCCTGCCTCGTTTGTTGGACGACAGTGACCTCTTGTGGCCCAGAATTAGACTGACATCAAACACTTCCATCCTTCCATCCGTTATCATTCCGCTTCTCCTGGTGAGGGTCACGGCATCAAACACTTTCTACAGTCAAATCAATGTACTGTATGAAGGCAAGAGGCAGAACTGTATTGCAAAGGTTATCAATTAGGAGCCTGCTGTCCCAGAGGATGTTTTTAATCAGAATCTGAATTCGCTCGTGTCTGACGCGTGCGTGTGTATAAATGTGTCATTTATGTATTTATTATGTTTGTTGGCATTGGGAATTTGTTCTCCTGTCTTCTTATCTGATAAAATAAAGGTTAAATAAAAAAACAAAATGAAATGAAAAATTGATGTTTGATAAAAAGAGCTCTCGCTCAAGTCCCGTTTCTCGCGGCTTTGGGTGACAGAGGGGTGATCGCCATGGTAACTCTTGCTGTGAGCTATTTCACTGTATTGCTTGGTGCCCTCAGCAAGGAGCGTATGTCGGGCTTATGTCTTCGTATGTGATTACGTCACCTTCCCCCGTGGACGCTACAATAACTGTGTTATTTTGTCTTTGCAGATTGCTACCATTACACCTGACTGGACGCTTTCCATTTGGAAGACTCTCTAATAATTCCAAACCCTCACTCTACCTTTTGCAGAAATGGGAAGGAGAAGCGTTCTTGGGTGGCCCATCTTGGCATCTCAGCTCCTGGCAGCTTGTCTGGTCCTGGGCACCGCCCCTTCCTACTGCCCCCTGCAGTGCGTCTGCGACACCCGCCCCTGGTACACCCCGCAGTCCGTGTACCACCAAGCCAAGACGGTGGACTGCAACGAGCTCCAGCTGAACAGCGTCCCTTGGAACATCTCGGCGGACACCCAGGTCCTCCTCCTGCAGAGTAACAACATTTCCCGGGTGACCTTCGAGCTTCAGAACCTGGCCAACTTGACCGAACTGGACTTGTCCCAGAACCACTTCGCTGGGATCTGGGATGTCGGCTTGGCTAACATGTCCCAACTCATCACCTTGTACCTGGAGGAGAACCAAGTGCAGGACCTCCCTGATTACTCCTTGAGGGACCTGGTCAGCTTGGAGGAGCTCTACATCAACCACAACCGCATCTCCAGCATCGGCCCCAAGGCGTTCTCTGGCTTGGGCAACCTCCTGAGGCTCCATCTGAATTCCAACAGGCTCCGGGCCATCGACAGCCGCTGGTTTGAGACTTTGCCCAACCTGGAGATCCTTATGATCGGGGAAAACCCCATCCTAGGCTTGAAGGACATGAACTTCCAGCCTCTCTCCAAGCTCCACAGCCTGGTCCTGGCTGGGATGGAGCTTAAAGAAGTCCCCGCAGATGCCTTCAAAGGTTTGGACTACCTGGAAAGCCTGTCGTTCTTCGACAACAAGCTGACGGCTGTGCCCAGGGCGGGCTTGAAGACCCTCCCGTCTCTGAAGTTCCTGGACCTGAACAAGAACCCCATCGTGAAGGTCCAGACGGGCGACTTTCAGGATTTCCCGCACTTGGAAGAGCTCAGCCTGAACAACATGGAAGAGCTGATCGCCATCGAGGAGAGAGCGTTCGACAACCTGCCGGAAATGGGCAAGCTGGAGGTGAAAAACAACCCCCGGCTCTCCTTCGTCGCCCGCGGGGCTTTCCGGAGAATGGACGGCCTCCGGACCCTGATGATCAGCAACAACGACCTGGGCTTGCTGCACCGCGAGGTCCTCGCCTCCTTCCCCAGCCTCGACGAGATCAGCCTCCACAGCAACCCTATCCGCTGCGAGTGCCTCTCGAACTGGGCGTCCGTGTTCGGCAGCCAGGCGAACGTCCGCCTGCTGGAGAGCCAGATCACCCTCTGTGCCTCCCCGCCCCAGCTGAGCGGCCACCAGCTCCAAGAGGTCATCTACAGCTGGGGTTTGTCTACCAACTCCTGCCTGCCCCTAATCTCCCCTGACGGGTTTCCAGACCATCTCAACGCAACCAGGGGGGCTTCCTTGTCCCTGGATTGCTGGGCGACGGCTGACCCGGCTCCCCAATTTTATTGGATCACCCCTGCTGGGGTTAAGGTCACGGTGGATACTGCTTCAGGGAAGCACCGGCTACGCGGGCAAGGGACTCTGGAGATCCGGCAAGCAGGCCTCAACGATTCCGGGCTGTACACGTGCGTGGCGTGGAATTCAGAAGGCGAGGACACTAGGAGCGTCACCTTGCACGTGGACGGGGGTGGTGGAGTGTCCGTTCACGCTTCGGAAGCCTCCAATTCCACGGGCGCCCTGGTGATCTTGGCCAAGTGGGTCCACGCCCGTTCCGTGGTGGTGGAGTGGAAGCTGTACCCGGGAGGCCCCAGCCCTGCCCACGAAACCGACCAGCCCAAATGGGCATCGGCCACCATGAAGATCCACAACGCTCACATCAGCTACACGGCAAAGGTCCCAGTTGACATCCAAGAGTACAACCTGACCCATCTACAGCCTTCGACGGAGTACGAGGTCTGCTTGACCGTGTCGGTCTCCGCCGGGGGTCACCAGAGCCAGAGCACCTGCGTCAACGTGACCACCAAGGAGGCCACCTTCTCCATGGAGATAGTGGCCCAGCCCGGCAACGTGGCTCTAGCAGCCGTGATGGGGTCTATGTTCGCCATCTTCATCATGGCCCTGCTGGTGTTTTACATGGGCCGGCGCATGAAGCAAAATGCTTGCCACCACTCCCTGAAGAAATACATGCAGCACACCACTTCCATCCCTCTGAACGAACTCTACCCTCCCCTCATCAATCTGTGGGAGAACGAAACCGAGAAGGAGAAAGAGTGCGCCCTGGAGCCACAGACCGTGCAGATAGACACTTCAAAGACCTGTATGTGGTAGTTGCTTAGGGTACTGCAAAAAGATTAAGATGATAGATGAGGAGATAGATATATATATATGAAACGAAAAAAGAAAAGGATATTTTAGGCACTTAAAAAGGTAATATAATTGATTACAAATCAATTATCAGGATGTTTTGGACTATAAGGCCTTCATCGGCTGATATATATATATATATATATATATTACTGTTACATATTCCCATGTGCCCCATTGTTTTAATTTACCTCTCAGAACTACATTTCCCATCATCCTCCTGCTCACATGTGTAACTGAGATGGATTTACCAGTGAGCAGGAGGATGATGGGAACTGTAGTTCTGAAAGGTCCGTGGGGGTACATGTGATACCAGCGAGCAGGAGGATGATGGGAAATGTAGTTCTCAGAGGTCCATGCGGGTACATGGGAAGCCATCTTGAGGCAGAGAATGTCATTTAAAAGTTTAGAAAAGTGGTCAAAATGTAACAAATAAAATAAAAATTTAAAACAACACACACACACCTTACATAAACAGTTGTAGCAACACATGGGAACATGTAACACAATCAAATAAAAAGGTCCTTATGTGCCCTTTTAAGGGTATATAGTTTAACTAAGAACAAAACATAATTAGGGGGATTTAAAATCTTGGTTGACAAAGTTAACTTTAAACACAGCACAGAAACCAGGACCAGACACACAGTGTGGAAATGAGGTGGAGATAGACTTAGGACAGAGGGAAGGAGACTCTTCCTCACACAGAGAGTGGTGAGGGGATGGAATGGGTTACCTAGTCATGTTGCTGAAGGAGACGCTTCTTCACACAGAGAGTGGTGAGGGGATGGAATGGGTTACCTAGTCATGTTGCTGAAGGAGACTCTTCTTCACACAGAGAGTGGTGAGGGGATGGAATGGGTTACCTAGTCATGTTGCTGAAGGAGACTCTTCTTCACACAGAGAGTGGTGAGGGGATGGAATGGGTTACCTAGTCATGTTGCTGAAGGAGACTCTTCTTCACACAGAGAGTGGTGAGGGGATGGAATGGGTTACCTAGTCATGTTGCTGAAGGAGACTCTTCTTCACACAGAGAGTGGTGAGGGGATGGAATGGGTTACCTAGTCATGTTGCTGAAGGAGACTCTTCTTCACACAGAGAGTGGTGAGGGGATGGAATGGGTTACCTAGTCATGTTGTTGAAGGAGACTCTTCTTCACACAGAGAGTGGTGAGGGGATGGAATGGGTTACCTAGTCATGTTGCTTGATGAAGATTCACTGGGATCCTTTAAGACCGGACTTGACAAAGTTCTGAGATCAATCAGCTTCTGGGAACCGGACGAGCTCTGATGGGCTGAATCGCAGATGGCATTTTCACACAAATTTTTGTTGGACATCTTCATGGGACCTTTAAGACGGACTAACCCTATCTGAGATCAATCGCTTTGGGAACGGACGAGCTTCTATGGGCTGAAAAATGGCATGTTCAACAAATTTTTGTGTAATAGTATATATATATATATATATATATGAAAATATTTTTTTTCTCAGGAAATATCTTTGTATTTAATGTATTGTTTAATAAATTATTATTAGTAGTAGTAGGAGGAGGAGGTGCAATCAATAAATATTTATGGATTTTTCCGGCATTTATAAGGGAATTATATTTCTATTGGCTGACGCTAATCCCACAGGACTTTTTTTCAGCGTGTAATTGCATTGCCAAGTTCCATCTCAGAGGGACTCTACATTTAAGGAGCGTGGCTATAAAGGCTCTCTAATGAACCCCCACCAATACCAGGAAGATATAAAACAATCAATCGGTCAATTGAGTCTCTGTGATTTAATTCAGGGACAGCAACATATTTAAAAGGGACAGGGTAACACTTTAAAATAATGGCTGCAAATTCCTAATAGAGCTTCCTCGGAGCTCTGAAGCCATGCATTTTGAATTCAGACCGATTTAAATGCCTAGATCTTCCTTTGTAACAAATGGTATTGATCACATGTGTAAGGCTTTGCATGGCGTTTACATAAAAAGATCAATTGCTTTAAAATAGTTAGGAGTTTCTTAATAATATAATAATAATAATAATAATAATAATAATAATAATAATAATAATAACAACAGTAAATGAAACTGTAGTGAATTATTGATTGGGGGAAATTGATCAGTCCAATGAGAAATGACTTCTTGTGAACATTATCAATAATAACCATACGTTCAGCCAATTGGGTGACAATGAAGGCTGCTAATTAAATTTGGTGAATGGGTCAAATTGCAGGGTTTGTGTTTTTTTTTCTCTTCATATTCCAGTCAGCACAGCGCTTTGTTTTTCTCTGTATGATGTTTGCAGTATGTAGAGTACAGTGCTGCGTCAACAGATTTTGTTTCTTCTCTATACTGCAGTAGTGTGCTACGTTTCCAAACTGTGTGAATGACATGCACAAGATCACTGTACAGCAGAATTTAATTCAGGGTGATAAAAAAAATAAACAAAATAAACGTTCAAAATTCCTGAAAGGTGTGGTCTTTCTTACTTTGGTGTGACTCGTATGTATAGATACATACATTTAGAATTTCCTGCATATAATCTAGGCCAATTACCACAAAGTAGTTCTGTCTAGAGCCACATATATAAACGCATAATACTTTAAAAACAGAACAGCTGAGTATCTTCTGTGCTGCCTCGGAGTTCTGAAGTGCTGCATTTTTAATTCACCCTCCCCCCCCTCCCTGTTAATTTGTGCTGGATTAATCACCCACATTAATATCCATGTTCCTTTGTAACTAATGGTGCTGTTCACATGTATAATGCATGCATTCATAACCTCTTACTCACCCTTCAGAGAATTGTGTTAATGCTATCTACAGGTATATTGGTGGTGGTGGTGGGGGGGGGGGTGCGAGTCTTCTTCGAAGCTGACAGCAGTGAGCCTCTTGCTAGCTCGTCTTTCCTCAGAAAAGAGAGAGTTTTAGTCTCATCTGGATAAATAAGGCTTTGATTGATTGATTGACAGTTGCTATATATTTATAATAAAAAAAAAACATATGTGCAATCTTATAACACACACGTGTTCTGAAATATACAGCTGTGGCCAAAAGTTTGGCATCATCTAGAATTTTAGAATTGAAACATAAGACAAAAAAAAAAAAGAGTCTACTGGAAGCCTTTGTAGTAATACAGTGTATTTCACGTTAACGTCACAGTGTGTAGAAAACTCAGAAGCGACGTGCAATTCAATAGGCTAGCTTGACGTTATTCAGCAGGTTTCATTTCGACTTTGTGAAGCAAAATTAATTCATTCTACAGGGTGATGCCAAACTTTTGGCTAGAGCTGTTTTAACTTAACTTTTAAAAGTTGCAGAAATATTTACTTCCGCCAGAGGGCAGTGAATGGTTACGTTTCCCCGACTTAACAACTTCGTTTCACTGCTGCAATGTTCGGGTATTGGGAGCTGTTGACCCAGCAGTCTGCATTTTGATTGCTGAAGGCTATGTGCCGTTGCTAAGGGGGTTGTTTTGTGACTCTGGCTTCTTTTTCAGGGGAATACCTGATTTGCATTTGGTTAATGTGTAGTCAGCCACCTGTTTCCTGAACAAGTGTTGCACTGTTAACCAGGGGAGGAAATAAGACTCCCATTGCATAGCATTTTGATCCATTCCTGGTTTCACTATGAGTTTAATATTACCGTCTTTTTAAAACTCACTTATTCAACTTTTAATTGTAAATTCATATATATATATATATATATATATATATATATATATATATATATATATATATATATATACAGTATATATATATAGTGTACAAAAGTGAAAGGCGTTCCGAAAGAAAGGGTATTTTTATAAAAATACACAAAATGTTTAAAAAAAATTTTAATCTTTTATTTTACTCTTTTGCCCAAAAAAGCGTCCTGCAAATAACTTTTTGAAAAATTTTAAAAAATATTATATATTATATATATATATATATATATATATATATATCTATATATAATATATCGATACATAGATCGATAGATAGATAATAGATAATCTTTTTGTATTTTTCTTTGTTTCTTTTGTATATTTGTGTTTTTTGTTTTAATTTCTGTAAGTCGCTTGAATAACAATATTTAAGACACACCTGAGCTTGTTAGCTAGACACACTGGGGGCTGATCAAGCTGCTAGTAAAACCTGGACTGGGTGACACTGCTGCGCAACAGGAGTCTTTGAATGCGATTGAAAATCCGCAGGTGCTTTAATGTTATAAAGAATAACGTACCGTGTGCATCGGGAAAACGTTATAATAAAAAATCCAGTAAACCTTTCGTCTCTCTCGCCGCAAGGATCTCCGTTGCAGTTTGGTGAGCTGTGTTTTCTAAGAACTGAGCTGTGATGTGGTTTGCTAGCGGGCTGCAGCTGTTAGGTGTAACTAGGTTGGTTATTTATAAAGAACATTTATTTCAGGTCTGCCGTCACACACACACACAAAAAAACCCCACTTTATTTTATTTTAATTTTTTTTTTAAGGTAGCACACCTTGTTGTGCTGCTTCAGATTTTGAGGGGTCAATTCCTTTTTTAAACCTTTCCCGTTTTGATCTGTTCCTTCAAAGGATTTCCTAGGCTCTTGTGGGTTTAACCCCCCTTCCCCGCCCTTCCCTTTTATCTTTGAACTCCCAGGATATTCTGTGGTGCTGGGATAATGGTTTGCAGAACTGGCCCAGCGAGGTGCATAATTAATAGAATGTGTGCAGACAAGAGACAGCGAGAGATAAGAGACTTCAGATGCGTCCACAGTCCTGTTTTTTTATTTATTTCTTTATTTATTTATTATAGAGTAATTGTAATCCCAGCGTCATAATAGTTACTGTAGGGCCCTTCACGAATTCACGCTTCGTATTATCTCAGGATTAAAGACAGCGTTGTACTAAATCCACAGTTTTGGAGTGGATACCAAACCAAAAAAATAAAAACAGATGCAAATTAACCTGGTCTATGACAATTCATCACCAGATATAATACAGCTGTTTAAAAAGCTACAGGTGGAAATGACCGGTGTGCCGCTGTCAGGTAGTTTGAAATTTCATGCGCTTCTAGTGTTAAAATAAAGGTTTGAAAAGCAAACCTTGTTGTTTTTGTTTGTTTGTTTGTTAGCTGGGTGGTCACGAACGAGTATAAGTTAGTAGATGGGTTTCATTTATGTAATGTGTAAGCGAATGCGTACTGGATCTGTTATTTATGATTTATTATAGCTGTATTTGTTTTTAGTACAGCTTTTATGATCTACTGGGGCCTTTCTCTGTGAGTTATTGTCTGTGATGGATTGTAAGATACTGCTGCAAGATTTACATTAAAAACAGAAAGAGTTCTCCTTTTGTGTGTTGTGTGGGGTGGGTATTTTGTTAACGTTTCTGTTTAATATTAAAGGTAGCGCTGATGTAGGAGGGAACAGCCAGGGGTGTTTTCCCTGGGTCGTTTCATTTCCCTGGGATCCGTGCAAAGGCCTCCGGGCTGTGAAGCATGCAAAGTTGCAGGGACTGCAAGCTGCCATTTACGAGGAAGAAGCGTGTCGTTCATCGGATGGTTACAAATACAACTGTAACCTACTTTCTGGGAGAGCCATAGCGTAAACCACTTCCTTTAAAAAGGTCAAAGTTGCTTTATTAGGGTCCTCGTTAAAATAAATAATGGGACTCTTTTGTGCAAATTGTTGTGCAAACCTAAGCAAGCCTCTAGAACCACATGTTGCCTGCGGCTTGCAGAATTTTTATATTGCTTTGTGTGTCATGTTTCTGTTGCTTTGAAATGCTGCCAGGCTGATCTGTGCAGGTAACCAAACCTGTTTTAAAAACAGCGCTTAAGTTGACCTCAAACCCGAGCAGAGCACTGGGGGAGGCTAACGAAGGCTGGCCCTGCTGAGTTAAACTTTATGTCTGGTCAGATTTGAGGAATAAAACAGACCAGGGATGCAAAGTCGCCTCTACAGCTCTGGCAAAAAATTTTTTTTTCCCAATTAACTTCGCAAAATCTAATGTGACAGACTGTACCAAAAGTACGACTTCTGCAATCTCTTTTTTTTTTTTTTTTTTTGTAGTTTCTTTGATTGCATGATGTTAAGTAAAGATTGTTCATGTATTTATTTATTTTTTTTAACTGTCTCAATCCTAGAATTGTAGGCGATGCAAAACTTTTGTCCTTAGCTGTGCAGTGGGCATCATTCTTTTTCTCATCTGGAAACACTTAAAGTTAAATGCACAAGGGAGAAAGCTGTTTTATTGGTATGGAGACTTTCTGCTCGGAATTGCAACGCTAGCAGGCCACCTGACGGACAGCAGATTGGAGAAACATTCACTCGAAATTCAGCAGAAAAGGAAGGAGCGGGCGTTAGCACCTCATTCTCCCCTGCTGGGGGATCTGGTCTTTAACAGGCTGTATGAGGTTACAGGGTCAGGCAACAGCTCTGATGTGAGGGTGAACCAGTAACCTTTACCCCAGACACATTCCCAGACAGTGTCAGATGGAATAGATTTTACATGCAGATCACTGTGGCTGACAAGTCTCTTTTACAGCATCCCAGCAATGGGTCACCAGTCTGCAGCAGTCTTGTCTAGCACAGGCCTGATAAACTCAAGTCAGTCTCTAAGTCAGCAGTTTAGATGTGACCCAGCCCACTTTTTTCTCAGAAATTGTCTGCCTGACTGCTGCTCAGAAATCGCGGTGCGGGAAGGAACAAATAGAGAGGCGGGATCTTTCTGAGATGCTTTGGGTGCGACTTCTGGTTTCTTTCTCTTCTTTCTAAGAAGCTCTCGCTTCTCCTTTCTTTCAAACTCTTTATCTCTTTCACTCCCTTTTCCTTTTCTTTAAGACCTCCTGCTTTTTTCAACAGTAAAAGGGGGACTCTCTTTCTCACACACACACACACACCAAGCAAAGGTGTGATGGATATATGACCATTATCAATGATGATTACACTATGTAACACAATTTTTGTTCCTGGGTAGTAAGTGTTATTTCCTAATTGCTTATGCCTCAAAAGCATAGAAAACGGCTATTATTCCCCACAAACTTTGCTTTTGTGACCAGGACAGTGATATTTCAAAATATCACTATTTCCAATGGGAAAACGGGCAAATGTGTGTCTTTTCGTTCACATAAAGTCAGAAAAAAAAAAACACATGAATCCAAATTAACATGTATTTATACTAAAGTAATACAAAAATGACTACAAAAGATTTAGAAGTGAGTAGTTTTTCGAGATTTACGATTATACTGTAAATATGTTGTTTTTTTCTGACTTTATGTGAACGAAAAGACACACATTTGCCCGTTTTCCCATTGGAAATAGTGATATTTTGAAATATCACTGTCCTGGTCACAAAAGCAAAGTTTGTGGGGAATAATAGCCATTTTCTATACTTTTGAGGCATAAACAATTAGGAAATAACACTTACCACCCAGGAACAAAAATAAATAAATAAAAATTGTTACACGGTGTTATTATTATTGTATCTTTATTTTTATATAGCGCCTTTCATAATTGGTATCTTTTTTTAACCTTTCTAAATGGAAATAAAGTCTGCCTTATGACAGCACAGTGAAAAACAGGGCTTCAGAGTGCTTGGAAATCTTCATCGAAGCACAAGAAAACAAACTATTTTTAGCATTCTTTTGTAATTCCTTTTATGCTTAAGTTCTGCAAACCCTTTGTCGACAAAAGTTAATTTCCCTGTAGCGCTGCCACATCTTTCTGAATAGATTTGCAGCCAAATCTGTCTGTATTTCTCAGAGTCTGTCGTTTTGTAGAACACAAGAAAGAGGCTTTAGATGAAATTTCGAAGTGGCAACAGTTACCCAGCAGATACACAAGTACGCCTCTGGCCAAAAGTTTAGCATCACCTATAATTTTAGGACTGAGGCATAATTAATAAATCTTAATTTCAATCATTTATTTAACATCATATAATCAAAGAAACTACAAAATGATATCGCAAAAGTGCGCATGCATGTGTACAGATATAAAAATTGGAACTTATTTTTTTTTATTATTGCAAGCCAAATAAAAAAAACTTGTAATCTCGTAACCTAGCCTAACCTCGTAATCTAACTTGGTAAATATTGACAAACACCACAGATAATGCCACTTCCTCTTTACTTAGAAAGGGCCTTTTTGGCTTCCTGTTTTGTGTGTGTGTGTATATATATATAAAGAACATAAGAAAGTTTGGTTGTCAGTAGCTTATTGATCCCAGAATCTCATCAAGCAGCTTCTTGAAGGATCCCAGGGTGTCGGCTTCAACAACATTACTGGGGAGTTGGTTCCAGACCCTCACGATTCTCTGTGTAAAAAAGTGCCTCCTATTTTCTGTTCTAAATGCCCCTTTGTCTAATCTCCACTTGTGATCCCTGGTCCTTGTTGCTTTTTTCAGGTCGAAAAAGTCCCTTGCGTTGACTTTGACAGTTCCCCATTGAGCAACGTGGGGATCCTTTTGTTTTCCGACCTTTTCCAGCTTCAGCGACTTCCCCAAAGCTACTGTGTCATCTACAAATAACGCTAACAAAAGATAGCAGCTCAGTGGTTAAAGGAAGAAAGCGCTGGGCTGCAGTGTGGAGGGCACAGTATTAATATTGAGAGCCGTTAGCCACCCCTGTGCATCGATCTTTAATTGAAGATGCTTTATAAACGACAGTGTTCATATATATGTTTCGTGGTTGTAGTTAGCTTTGAAGTTCCAGAAGTATTTAAATCTTGCAGTGCACTCAGAAGAACACTAACACTCATACCATTAAATACAATACCCCCTCCCCAAAACCGTGGTTTCGGCTTGAGGTGAAGCCACAAAAAAGGAAATTGACTCATGACTTCTCAGAAGTTTTGCGGCGAGGTCATGTGACTTGCTGGAATGAGAGCCCAAATTGGTTCTCATTTGCATATCGGGTCCCACAGAGGAGGAGCTGACACAGAGCAGCCCACAGCTCCTGTTTACATCTGCAGAGTTAACTGACTTATAAGGGGCGGCGCTGGGAGATACAAGACCTTCACATTGTTCTGCGTGGCTGTTGTTGTATGTTTTTACAGTGAAAGTTATTGAAATGGTCAATCTGGGGGCATATATGGGATGCAAATTGTATTATTATTATTATTATTATTATTATTAATAATATCTCCTTCGATCATGAGTTCTTAATTACATTATAATTTTTTATTTTTTTTTTGGAGATTTTTTCAAACAGCTTGGGCAAACTCTTACAAAGTTCGAGAAGCTGTCCCGCCCGAGAAAGAGAAGTTCTGGCCACACCAGCTTCTAATCACTGACCAGTTCACAGTCCAAGAGTTAGTGAGTCCTGCTTTTACTGAATGGGTTGAAAACAAGGGATTCACAAATTTACTGTACAGTTTAAAAAAAAAGAGCTGAAACAAGATTTATTTCACCAACCTCAAAAGCCAGTTTGTGTTTGTGTGAGCTTTCGTGTTTTTTTTTTTTTCCCTCTGGTTTTAGAACAGTTGTCAGTAACAGAACAGTTGACGCCCCATTGAAAACAATGGGAGAGCAGAGACTGTAAAACTGTTATCTGACCGGATCAAAACGTGCTTGCCTTTAGACTCGGCTGTCTTTTGAAATACTACACTAATGTTATTTCATATGCAGCCTTATTTTCAACGTTTACTTTCATTTAGTAAACGTTTACCTATAAGTGTACAGCTCTGGCCAAAAGTTTTGCATCTCCCTGTAGAATTAACACATTCTGTTTCATAAAGTCGAATGAAACCTGCTGAATAATGCTACGGTAACATATTGAATTACACGCCAGTTTGTAGTTTTCCATATACTTAACTCGCTGTGTGGGACCCTGAGCGAGTCACTTCACCTCCTTGTGCTCCGTCCTGCAGGTGAGATGTTAAATCAAGGTCCTATTGTAAGAGACTCTGCGTATAATGCACAGTTCACAGCCTGCCTCTGCAAAGCGCTTTGTGATGGTGGTCCACTATGAAAGGCGCTATATAAAAATAAAATTATTATTATTATTATTATTATTATTATTATTATTATTATTATTATTATTTATTTCCAGATGAAAAATGCAGACTACTTCTCCAATTACGTGACCAGAAGATTTCACCACATCAACAGAAAAAGGAAAAACAGTTGTCATGGGAACCACATAGAGATGCAGGCCATGGCTGAGATGTACAACAGACCTATGGAGGTCTACCAGCACGGTAAAGGTCAGTACAGTACTCTGAGGACACACTGTGAAACTATTACAGGTCAGTACAGCACTCTGAGGACACACTCTGAAACTATTACAGGTCAGTACAGCACTCTAAGGACACACTCTGAAACTATTACAGGTCAGTACAGCACTCTAAGGACACACTCTGAAACTATTACAGGTCAGTACAGCACTCTGAGGACACACAGTGAAACTATTACAGGTCAATACAGCACTCTGAGGACACAGTGTGAAACTATTACAGGTCAGTACAGCACTCTGAGGACACAGTGTGAAACTATTACCGGCCAGTAAAGCACTCCGAGGACACAGTGTGAAACTATTACCGGTCAGTACAGCACTCTGAGGACACACTCTGAAACTATTACAGGTCAGTACAGCACTCTAAGGACACACTCTGAAACTATTACAGGTCAGTACAGCACTCTAAGGACACACTCTGAAACTATTACAGGTCAGTACAGCACTCTGAGGACACACTCTGAAACTATTACAGGTCAGTACAGCACTCTGAGGACACACTGTGAAACTATTACCGGCCAGTAAAGCACTCTGAGGACACACTGTGAAACTATTACAGGTCAGTACAGCACTCTGAGGACACACTGTGAAACTATTACAGGTCAATACAGCACTCTGAGGACACACTGTGAAACTATTACAGGTCAGTACAGCACTCCAAGGACACACCCTCGCTCTCAGCCACTCTGTTATTTAAGACACCCACTAGCAAGAGCCTTGCACCCAGTCCTGGGTTTCAGAACTACCATCTGTTATATATTACAAATAAAGCTTTGGATTTAAAAACCGAAGGAATATCCAATAGACACACTGGATATGGTTACTCAATTCACTTGAGCCCTTTCCTCGTGAAAAATAATTAAAATAAAATAACTTGGGGGGGAAAAAAAAACATTCCCACTGCAGCTGGGCAGTGTCCCTCCTTCTTGACTTGCATCTCCTCGTAGTGGTCCATTTATTCAGCGCTTGTCAGACGCATCAGGTCCAATCTATATTCACACATGCTGTTTCATTTTTTTTCCCCCCCAGAGTAAAACAGGTTTAAAAGGCACTGAATCGCAAAAGGACACTCAGTACTGCATCTCCAGCCAAGCCCCACCCCTTGTTCGCTGTATTTTTCACATACCTCTTCATAGACATGCATACTGATAAATCCTCTCCTGATCACTCGTTTTATCAGCAAACTCCAATAACGTGATCCGAGTCGTTATTTTATTACTGTATCATCTCAGAAAGCTCTGCAGGTGTCTGTGATGTTCTTTGAGCGCTGGATGCAGAAGCAGCTCTCTCCTTTGTTTGTGTCTGTGTTACCTCTGTAGTGGATGGGGCTATCAGATAAGCCCCCTTTTTTTTCCAGCTCCTATCGGTCTCGCTCGGGCCATTGAAAAGTTTTCTCTCCTTTTTCCGGAGAAAAAAAAACGACTAGAGACCTATCTTTTTGATGATGTTGGACCTGGTCCGATATAGGACCACAAAGGGTTAAACGGTACTCCAGTCTGTTTTGATGTCGTTCTGCGGTTGAAGACGGCTTTGAGAAGTTTCCTGTAACCTGCTTTTAACTTCTGTCTTTCTTTAAATGAATTGTGACACTAACCTCAAATTTATTTTCTTGTATAAGAACCACATTTGACAGGAAACCTATATTTGCAAAACGATGAGCCAGAAGAGAGGAGAAGACCACAGTCACCCAGTACCTTCTAAAAGTGCTGGTGTGTAATTCAATATGTTAAAGTAACATTATTCAGTAGCTTTCATTCCATTTTTTTTTTTTTTTTTTTTATGAAGCAAAACGAGTTCATTCTACAGGGTGATGCAAAACTTTTGCCCAGAGTTGTACACTAAACGGTTTTTACCTGATCTAGAACTGCAGCTTTCAGCAAAGAAGTATTTTGTTAATTTATTAACTAGGATAGTCTATTTGCATGCTGGTGCTGCTGTCAATGGTCATGTTCTCGAGACTCATTTTAGTAACCTATCAAAGGGATGGCGTTGGTAAGCACCCAGCGTCTGAATTCCAGTGTCAGGTTCGGCCGCTTCGAGAAGAGGCTGTCTGGAGCTCTTCTCCTGAGGAGGGGCCACAAGGTCGAATACTGTGATGATCTTCCTTTCACTTGTGTTCAACATCAATGTCCTGCATCCCTTTGAGGCCCGACGTCATCAAGCACAGGTCTCTAGTCCTTTTTTGTTTAGTTTTTTTCTGCGGGGGGAAAAAGCAGAGAAAAGCTTTCAATGGCCCGAGTGAGACCGAGAGAAGTTGAGAGGTTGCAATAATAAAATAATGACTTGGATCGCATTATTGAGGAGTCGGGTGATAAGACGAGTGAGCGGGAGATGGTTTTTCAGTTCCAGTTACTTATCGAATGTTATAGCTGACTTGAAATCTGCAATTGTTTAAGAGCTGAAAACAAGTTAAAAAAAAAAGGTCTGATTTAAACACATGATCAGTTCAATTAAGGGTCTAGTTAATTGAGAGCTCGGTTGGAACGAAAACCAGCAGACACAGGGGGTCCCCAGGGCTGAGTTTGAGAAGCCCAGATTTATATCTTAAGTCTGGGTTTGACTTCCTGTGAATTGCAGCTTTAGTTGGAATTGCTCACAGCCATCTCCAGCTGGCACAGATTCTTATCTCGGCTCTGCTTCCATTGGAACGAACCCTACACTGCTCACTCTCTCTGCCTCTCCTCAGCAGTACGCAGACCGGTCGCTCATGAAGAATGCGGTCAAGACGTCGGAGGAGTCGTGGATTGAGCAGCAGATGTTGGAGGACAAGAAGAGAGCCACGGACTGGAAGGCCACCAACAAGGCCATCGAGGAGCAGGTGACCCGGGAGTCTTACCTGCAGTGGCTGAGGGACCACGAGAAGCAGGCCAGCCAGGTGACAGGTCTGAGAGGGGCAGTGGCTGTCTCAGTGGGTGTCTCTACTGTGTGTGTGTGTGTGTGTCTCTTGTGAGTGACTGTGTCACTGTGTCTCTGTGTGTGTGTCTCTCTGAGTTACTGTTGTGTCTCTGTGTGTGTGTCTTTGTTAGAGACTTTGTCTGTGTCTCTCTGTGTCTCTTGTGTCTGTGTGTGTGTGACTGTGTCTGTATGTACGTGTCTCTGTGTTACTGGTGTGTGAGTCTGTTAGAGTCTTTGTCTGTGTCTGTGTGTGTCTCTTGTGAGTGTCTGTTGTGTGTGTGTCTTTGTTAGAGTCTTTGTTTGTGCTAACCAAGGTTACAAATCAAAAAATGTATTCTTACCTTGGTTCTCGTTAAGCTGCACAGAACTGTGCCCCCACAGTACAGTCCAGTACAGTGCATTGCTTTAAAGATGCATTTACGGGAAACCCTCCTGTTTGAGTGAAGCTCTCACAATAGAAATCAGAGGCTGAGGGTGTGTCTGTGTTCTAACAGCACACATCAACCACAGTCTCACCCTGACCACCTGCCAGGGCACCTCGACCAGCCCCTTCTCCAGGGTCTCTGACCGTCTTTTCAGAAACTGTCAATTTCCCATAAACGAGATGGGCCTGACTCACGCCCAAACAGCCTGCAAGTTCAGATAACGAGTGTTTTAAGAAATGCTGTGAGTGGCTGAGGACTAAACACTAGCATCCTGTGTTGTGCTGTATGTGAAGTACCTGAGGTCACACCTTTTTGAAAGCGCTGTGACCATCAGAAGCTTTTCTGAAATCGACAGTTTCCCGTAAATGCAGTAATTATTCTTCTTATTATTATTATTATTATTATTATTATTATTAAAAGGCTTAAGTCTTTTGTGTAAAGGTTGCAGGATTTTAGGAATGAAGGGCTGTTACGTGAACTTGTTTTTTTTTTGTATTACATTTTGGTTTTTTGCAGTCGGAGCGTGCTGTTCAAAAAAAAAACAAAAGTGTAATTCATGAAAATGGGCTATGATAAAAAAACATTCCTTAAGAGTCCTAACCTCTCCATTCTTTCTCTCCTGCCTCCCTCTCTCCCCTCTCCCTCGTCTCAGCTCTCTGTCTCCCTCTCCTTCTTCTCTCCTCTATCCCCTCTGCTCTCCCTCCTCTCTATCCCCTCTCTACGCACAGGGAGCCTTTGCCAGAGAGCAGCTGATATCCTCAAACAGCACAGAGTCCCTCAGAGGAAAGGACAGAAACATCTTTATTTCATCATCATGAGGACTCCCAGACAGCCATCTCCCTTTTATTGTGCCAATAAAAAATAAATCGCTAATGGTTACATATTTCAAGCTACGCTTTTAGGTACAGCTGTTATGTTTTGGGTCATATTGACCTGATGCAATTTCAAACTAATTTAAAAACAGCCTTAAATTGATTAACTGTTTTTATTTGCAAAGGTTTGACACTTTTCTGCTCTTTTAGTCCAGGAGCTGTGATAAAACTTCTTTGACTGCCAGCCTGGGAGCTTCTCATTTTGAAGTGTCTTTACCAGTGAGATGCTGTTGCAATACTGACAGAGAAAATGAGGCTCTGCCTTGTAGATTATATATTGTTTATAAATATCTCCAGACAGGAGCAGCCATTTCCAGAGATAATAATACAAATATAATAATAATAATAATAATAATAAAATAACACATTGAAGAAGTTTTGTTTTATTCATGCACACAAATCTACATAGACAAACGCCACCGGTCACAGTGACCCGAAACATCTCATTTGTACACCTGTTCTAAAAAAAAATAGGAAAAGACATAAAATATTATACAGAAAATGAAAAGAAAAATAGCATTTAAGCTAACTGGAAACGAATCAGGTCAAATAGACCCCGAAACCTAATAGGAGGGTTGAGAAGTGAGAGCTAACTTCAGTCATAAGCTTACAAAAGTAAAATATTCCTCCTAAAACATATAGCATATACCCTGTGATTGTTAGACAGCAAACTTAGCATCTATAGCTGTCACTTTCAGGCCATCTTGTACTTTTGATGTTTATTGGTTAAGGTTTGGCCTCCAAACCCATCGAAGTATGTCCCGCGTCTGGGCGAAGTCCACTTAGGACGCTTTGCTGTTCACACTGGAGCCTGAATGAGTGAGCCAGCTTCTCTCAGAAGGATGATTGATCGTGGCAACAGTGCGTTGACAACACAGCGGTTTCCACGACACAGTTTGGACATCTTCACAGAAGATTTGTAAACCAGATCAGGTACTCGTGCAACCGCGGAATGATGAAGAAATCTGTATTTAAATTGCTGGCTCCCATGAACAGAGGCGTACAGCTCTGGCCAAAAGTTTAGCACCACTTGGAATTTTAGGATTGTAATATATATATATATATATATATATATATAGATTTTTTTTTTTTTTAACAATGTGAACACAATTTGGATCTTTTTATTTAACATTGTGTAATCAAAGAAACTACAAAATAGTATCGCAAAAGTCTACCGGAAGCAGCACAGTAAGTATTTCACGTTAGATTTCAAAATGTCACTTTTTTTTTTTGGTCAGTTTTTCGTTGGGTACCTGGGGAAAACCACATTCCAGATGCTAACATTATTCAGCAGCTTTATGCGACTTTATGAAGCAACATTAGTTAAACCTGTAGCGTGATGCAAAACTACACCACAGTGGTTACTGAGTCGTGGTAAGCCCTTCGGGAGAGAAAAATGAAACTGCTAATTCGAAGACTTGCAGGGTAGCATTCTTAAGAACTGAGAAAGGTCCACATGTCCTTTACAGTAAGGTTGAATGTACAGAAAGGAAGACAGACTTGCGCTTCTTGGTACCTCTATGGGGGCTCATGTCCCTGTTGATGTAGACACTAGTGTCTCAAGATTTGTCATTTCTATGTATACCTGTCTGCATGAAATGGAGGGGGTGTTTGTGCGTCCCCCCACCTCCTCCTCCTCCTCCCCCCCCCCCCCCACCCGTGCGGGCCCATCGACGTGGTGTACTCTTTGTTGATGTCCCAGGACAATCTCCCAAGTTATGCTTTGATCTCCAGACTTCAAAGAGCCAGCGCGAAACATCCTTACTTAACACAATTTGCTTCAAATTACAGCTTTGGAAAAGTTAAACCACAATAAACCTGTTCACTTCTGAACCTCCCCCTTTTTGGATGTAGTGTGAACAAACTCACAAATGGAAATGCGCTGAAACTGAACCCAAGAAAAAGGGGGCTCCCTCCAGTCCAGGGCAGGCTTGAGGCACGGAGACTGAACTGCTCCCTCCCACCAGAATATTTGAGCAATTTCAATATGAATCATATAAACATCATACCAAGGAGATGCACATATACCTAGCATCAAAAGGAACTTATCACTATTCTAACACAATTATTTTCAAAAAACAAGGTATATAAATGATAGACATTGATGAAATGTTTTTGGTTTCTTTCTAATCACTCGATTGTTGATCCTTGCCCACGCTTGAGTGACTGAAGCTCTTAATCACCTAATTAGTGAGCCAGTTGATTGGACGCTGGATATGAAGCGATTTCAGCTGTTGAATTGCAAGCTTGAATAAAAGCAATAAAGAAAATCACAGATGGCATGTTCCAGGCTGGGCTAGGGCAGCATGCTGTGGCTCGCCATCTTGGGCGCTCGCAGCCAGCGATTTCAAACCTGGCGAGTTGGTATAACCAGACAAACTCTGTCAATGACAGGACACCAACTGGGAGACCAAGAGTCACAACACCTGCCCGAGATCGACAGATCACTCTGCAGCATCTCCGTGATGCCAACTGTTAATCAACACGATAAAAAGTCACTGAGCCTGCTCTAAAATAGAGTTTGTCATTTTTTGATCATATCTAGGGAATTTTGTCCAAATATAAGTGATACTTTTTTTTGATGCACAGATATACCGAACGCTATATCATTATATAATAGCATGACATCTATATGATTTTATTTTATAACAAAAACATGCAAGTGTAGAAAATCTTAGCTCTTTTATTTAACATTCTGTCATCAAAGAAACCACAAAATAATATTGCAAAAAAAACTCTACAGGAAACCATAATAGTAGCACACTAGTATTTCATGTTAAATTTCGAAATGCCACATTTTTCAATTTCTCAAGCATATGGAAAACTACAAAGCATGTGTTAACAAGGTGGCATTATTCAGCAGGCCAATGCGTCCTGCTATCTTTTTTTAAGCCATTTTATCATTTTAAAAGCCAAGCTTTACTAATACAACAGAAGAAGGTTACAGATGTCAAGCAAAATGAATAGCCTAGAACAGGGTTTCCCAACCCTGGTTCTGAGGGACCCCCCTGTGTGGCTGCTGGTTTTCATTCCAACTGAGCTCTCAATTACGTAATCAAACCCTTAATTGCTTAATTAGACCTTTTTAATTGTGTTCAGCTCCTGAAAAGTTGCGGATTTTCATAAAACCGTACAGTTAACTTGAAATCTCCAACTGTCTAAAAGATGAACACAATAAAAAAGGTCTAAGGTAAGCTAAGGAAAACTTGACTAGTTGAACTAGGCTGTTAATGTCATGTGCAGCTTTTTAATTTAAAAAGCAAACAGGAAATGTGATTGGCAGTCACCACCAGAATTGGCATTATGACATCACAGTGACATCATGGTGACATCACGCGCAGTCGCTCGCCATGGCGCTAGGAGACAAACACAGAAAAAACATCAGTCGATGTTTAGTATTTGAGGAAAGTGGCTGTTTTTGACCACGTGAGATTTACTTCAATGAAGAGCGATCCGACAGTGGATTCTAATGAGATGAACCGACCTTCTCCAGGTAAGACCCAGTTCTGCAGTTTATAAATATATTATTTGAGAAGGCAGTCTAATTTTATACATCATTTTTATATTTATTAAATTAGTTGTATATTATATTTTTCAGATTATTATTATTATTATTATTATTATTATTATTATTATTATTATTATTATTATTATTATTATTATTATTTTATTTATATATAAACAGCTATAGTTCTATAAAGTCTGTCTGCCAGTCTCTCGGTCTATAATTAATATAGTCATACTAATATCAGTTCATATATAATTTAGCTAAATTTGAATGAATTATTCTAGATATTTAGCTGCCAATATTAGTTGTAAAGCTGTATTTAAAAAGTCCATTATGATGTCACAGCATTCTGTCTCACTGGACTGCACCAAGCCATTATGTCATTGCAATCTATATATTATAAAGACAGTCAATGCAGTTAACTGTGTCTTTAGAGTTTGTCAGCTGGTGGTCCGTCCATGTGGAAGACAACGGCAAAATACAATGTGCTTGAATGTTCTGAAATCTGCTGTTTGACTTTCCTGAGACCTGCCCTTATAACTTATCATTTTTGAAACATGTGTCCAGTTTTGATAATGCTGTACTATTCTACTTCCTGTTAGTGTAGGTCACAGTGACCACCGTTTACGTGGTACTGACACTGTAACGTGGTATCACCCACTGTGGGCAATTGGTGGAGATTCTGTGGCAAATTTCGTCTGGGCATTGACAAAAAATAAGTTCTAGTCTTACATCATGCATTAGGCTACAGTGTAAAAATAGAAATATTATTAGTGATATATACTTGTCTGCTCTTTAGAAATACGCTGTGGATTTTAATCAGAAATCCAGTAAAGCATTCTACTTTTTTTTCTTCTTCCCTGCAGACGAGGAGACCAAGAAGAAATTTGGAAGGAAGAGGAAGCGAGAGACGGTCGACAAAGGAGAAAGGACCAAAGTCTTAAAGACGGAGAAGGATGACACCTCTTCGTTTCCAGCCCGAGCGATCGGGGCAAAGAAACAGGAATCGTGCAGCGAGGTCAATCCTGATGGGAAACGGGGAAAGAAGGCGAAGAAGAAGGCGAAGAAGGAGGAGGAGGAGAAGAGTTCCCCCAAACCCCGTAAAAGGAAAGCCGGATTTGAAGATGAGAGCCCGGAAGTGCCCGAAACGAAGATCCTGAAGAAGGCAGAGGAGGAACCCCAGGAAGGAGCTGCAAAGGGTCCCAGATTGAGGGACCGAGCCAAGGGGAGACATCCAAACAAGACGCAGTCTGACAACACCATCGGCAGACAGGCGGCAGTCACTAGCGGACAGGTTTTCCAGAACCATGGAGGCAAAGACATGAAAAAGTCTCCCGGAGGAGCGAAACTGCCAGGCGTCATTCTGAGTCAGGACTCTGCCATCACTTACTCTGAGGTGAAGCATTTATTAAATGACTACTATGCAAATGCGCAGAAATTACAGTCACTTCATGCAAAGTGTTTCCTCAATAAAGATTTCAAATGTAATGGCACCCATAACTCTTTTTTCCCCCTAGGTGCTCAAAGACCCTCTGCTCACCCTTGGTCTAAGAGACCAAAATGAAGACAGGCTGGTCCCTAATAGAGAGGACCAGGCTGGTACCAGCCAGCCCCAAGAGACTGAATCAAATTCAGGCCCTTCACAACAGGACGCCCTAGCGCCAAGCCTGGGTCCAAGAACCACAGGCAAGCAAGGTTAGTGGAAGTTAGAGCTTCAGCTTGCTGTGAAACAGTATTTGCCCATTTCCAACCCAGAGAACAACAGCCGTGTTTCCATTGCGATTGGTGGTTAGAGAAAGGGGCTTGTTACCAGGAGGTTCCCAGTTATAAATCCCGGCTCTTGACTGTCTGTGTGACTGTCCGCTTAACCTCCTCGTGCTCCGTCCTTCGGATGAGACATAAAACAAAGGTAGTTCCTATTGGGATTGGGACTACATTTCCCACCATCCTCCTGCTCACATATGTAACTGGGATGGATTTACCAGTGAGCAGGAGGGTGATGGGAAATGTAGTTCTGAGAGGTCCATGCGGGTACATGGGAAGCCATCTTTAGGCAGGGAATTTAAAAGTTTAAAAAAATGGTCAATATGTAAAAAATAAATAAATAAAACAACACACACACCTTACATCAACAGCTGTAGCAACACATGGGAACACATAACACAAATAAAAAGGTCCTTATGTGCCCTTTTAAGAGTGTTTTCTCAATGTGAAAATACAGGATCCGTTTCACCTGTATATAAATACTCTGTTTTTTTTTCAGTAGAACACGTTTCAGCTCATTTTTGTAGTTGATTTTGGAGCTTGTTTGCCAAGACTCTAGAACTTAAGGAATGCAGAAATGTTAAACAGTATTGAGTTAATTGAATATATTCCTGTGCGAAACCTGAGGTCTGCTGAAACTTACGGGCCCCAAAAACTAGGCTCGGGTTTGTGAGGTAGAAAACTGATCTGCTTTTATTATTTTGTATCTCGGTGTGCTGTGTTTCAATATGTATAGTCTGTGTGATTATTTATGGTTATGTGTTAGTAGTGTTTTTAGATTGGAAAGCACTTTCAGGTGTGCTGCATGAATTGCGCTATATACAATAAAGAGTATTATTATTATTATTATTATTATTATTATTATTGAAAAACAAACAAGCGTCTAATTCATTTGCATTTGCACCTTGTGGGGCGGGACAGTACATTTTTTGTTGTCATTATTTTATATTGTGTCAAGTCGTGCTATTAATAATCCGGCTCCAGATGTCAGTTTTACCGATGCACTGAGAATGCATTGTTTGCATGAACCAAAACTGTATTCCTCAGCCAGGCTGGTTTGTGCATTTGCAGTCTGATAAATACACGTTTGCTACTGCATTTCACGATCAAGCAGCAGCGATCTACATATCAGAAAATATATACATAGATAAGTTCTTTCACAACAATGTACCCTAGGCGTTATTTAATTAAAAAGCGAACTATTATTAATTTATATTATTATTATCTTATTATTATTAATTATTATTATTATTTCTGGCTTTGACATCGTAAAGAATATTTTTGTTGAAAACAAAACGTCAAGGTCCAAACTATACACGTATAAATTGTCCGTACTCGACTAATAATGACCTTGGCACATAATAATATAATATTATTATTATTATTATTATTTATTATTATTATTATTATTATTAGTGTTCTAAGAATACCAGCTGCTCAAGCATCGGTTGAATTAATAGCGGTCTCAGCCTGTGACTCATTCACGCTGATTCGCTCGTGGAGTGGGTGAAGGCGTGACTCGAGTCACAACTTTTCTTTTCCCACAAACTCTTTATCAAGCCGCTGAGTTTGCATCGGAAGTTATTGTAGCGTTAGAGTTGCTCCTTTAAAGCCTTATTTTGTTCAGCTCAAAAACACTGCCTTATTTATTCACCAAAGCAGTATCTCTTGTATTTCAGTATAGACTGAATTGTGACAACAACAACAAAAAAAAAGTCTACTTTGTTTCTTTTTGTTTTTTCTTTTAAATAAAACTTGTTTGTTTGTTTTTTTAACAATAATACCTGGAATATATGTTACATTCACGTCTTAAATGCTGGACACGCGAATTGAAGATTTATATTGTCCTCCCTGTTGTGAACTAAACGAGAACATACAAGGTAAGAAGCCGTTTATAATAAAAAAATAAATAAATAAATAATGAAAACAAAACAAAACCAAAAAAAAAAAAAAATTGAAGACGGTTTTTTTTTTTTTTTTTTTTTTTTTAGCCAAGGAACTGTTCGAAACTCGATACAAAATAGGTCCCCTCTTAGGGAGAGGCGGGTTTGGATCGGTCTACGCGGGGCAGCGACTGTCTGATGGCTTGCAGGTAAATGCCACCACATTGCCCAGTACTTATTCTAGTGCAGCCTTGCATGCAAAACCTAAAACAGGTAGCAGGTTGTGCATTGATGCCTTTTAACGTGTCATGCACGTAGCGTGTGTTGCACAAGCGTTAGTTCTACAAACTGCAGCCTTTTTATTTTAATTCACTTCACTGCTGAAGTCCAGCAAAACCCGCAGGCGGTGCAGTCTTGCGCTTGTGTTAGTGGCTGAAATAGAGAATCCCAAGCGCCGATCGCAACAGCTGTTTTGCTATTTCGTAATGGGGTTATTTTAAAGCACGGGAGATGCATCTGCGGTGCATAATTACTACTGTTGCATTGTAGGGATGCATTTTAAAATGACTCGATTTAAAAAAAAAAAAAAATGTATTTAGTAGTAAGCCTGACCCCCCACACCCCCTTATTTCCATATAGGTCGCAGTGAAACACGTTGCAAAGGACAAGGTACAGAAATTGATTCGGCTGGTGAGTTTATTATTATTATTATTATTATTATTATTATTATTATTATTATTATTATTATTATTATTATTATTATTATTATTACTGGTTATGCCACGTTAGGAATATAACCAAAATTGGTTTTACCTTTAAATCTTTTTTTTTTTTTTTTAAAAAAAGGTTTTAAAGTTGGATTTGTACTCGTGAGAAATGCCTGAATTAAGTTTTTGATTGTAACTCGTGGCAATAATACCAGTGTAAATCCATCCGGCATTTTCTGTATGTCGCAAAAAAAAAAAAAGTAATCTTGATAAACTTTCCCTCCTAATTTTGAAATGGTATATGCACATAATAACAAGTAGCTGCTTGCATTATTTGGACTGACGCTGGATTGTACTGTAGTGCTCGTTTTTTTTTTTATTGCAGTATTACAGTTTTAAAGAGAGGAGCTGTTTATTTGGGTCTGAGGGAGGAGGTCAGTCGAGGGCGCTCCTTTCAGTTTTGGGTGAAGAAGCTTGAAAGCTGACGTGTGCGTTTCGGAGGGAGTCCGAGAAAGAAATAGTGTTGCAATAATATTGCAATTCTGTAGTGTGGTTCCCCCTGCTGGAAAATAATTGTGTGTGTGTGTCTATCTATCTATCTATCTATCTATCTATCTATCTATATATATATATATATATATATATATATATATATATATATATATATATATATATATATATATATATATATATTATGTATATGTATATGTGTATGTATATATATATATATATATATATATATATATATATATATATATATATATATATATATATATATATATACTGAGCATCAAAAGAAAAGTATCACTTATATTTGGATAAAATTCACTAGATATGATCAAAAAATGACAAACTCTTTTTTTTTATAAACTTTTTTATTTTTATGTGTATATATATGTGTGTGTGTATATATATATATATATATATATATATGTGTGTATATATGTGTGTGTGTATATATGTGTAGATATATATGTGTGTGTGTGTGTGTATATATGTGTATATATGTGTATATATATGTGTGTGTGTGTATAAATTAGTTTTGAAATTATAACAAACATTTGAAGATGATATTATTATTATTTATTATTATTATTATTATTATGTAATTAATTAAACATGTTAATTGATGTTTTTGGCGATGTAGTTTCTAAATAAATTTATTTTCTGGATACTCTGAGGAGTAGATCAAAATTTGGGGGGGGGTGGGGGGATAACTTATTGCATGGCAATACCGTTGGAGAACGGCATGGCAGCCTCCTCCAGACTGTCTGCTAACCGGCTCTGTGCCCCTCTCCGCAGCCCGGCGAGCCCCGGCGCTTGCCGGTGGAGATCGCTCTCCTGCAGCGGCTGTGGAGCGGCGGCGCCCCTCGCGGGATCATCCGAATGCTCGAGTGGTTTGAAACGGCCAACGGTTTCGCGCTGGTGCTCGAGCGGCCGCAGCCGTGCCGGGACCTCTTCGACTTCATCTCAGAGCGGGGCTGCCTGGAGGAGCCGCTGGCTCGGCGGTGCGCTTTCTGATTGTTATTTATTATTGTTATTACTACCTTTTTGTGTATTTTTTTTTTTTAAATGGGTTGTAATAAAGTTTAATGTGTGCTTTGTCCTAATTTTGAATGTTAAGCTGAGGGTGAGCCAGCCTGCGGCTTGGGAAACTTGCTTTCCAGCCCGCTGCGCCTTGTCTTCTCTCAGCTTTTAGCTGCGGTTGTAAATTCAACCAATTCATATGCCCTCTAGGGTTGACTGCAACACCCAATGCACACCTTTTCAAATTGGGGGGGGGACCTTTCTGCTCCATTCCTGGTCTTTGTTCCAACCCTGTTCTAAATCGCTTAACTGAACCAATTCAACCTCTATCCCAGATACTGAGTTGTATTTTACCTGGAAAACCTGGAGTGGAATCTCCCTCCGGGACCGGGATTGGTTGAGCAGCCCTGTTGACGGTGTCTGACTCTGCATGGCTCCTCCTCAGGTTCCTGCGTCAGGTGACAGAGGCTCTGCTTTACTGCCAGTCCCTGGGAATCGTGCACCGCGACGTCAAGGACGAGAACATCCTCGTGGACACCCGTAAAGGGGAGACCAAGCTGATCGACTTTGGCTCCGGAGCGCTGATCCAAGAGAGCTCATTCGCTGAATTTGAAGGTAAGGGAAGTCGGACACGGGCGTGTTAAGTTTTCTATTCACTGCATCTGTCTGTTTTTGTCAACGCATCCTGTTTGTTTGTTTTTTCCCCCAAAAGTTGTGTTAGGGCAGCTTCTCAAACTCCGTGGAGTTCACACACAAAACTGTTGAAACCGATTTGTAAAAACGAAATAAAAAAATTAAAAAACTGTGATCCGACAGGGGTCTTTGTTTTTCGCCATCTGATTGTCACATAAATATATAGAACGTACAAGTTTATACAGTCTCTAACCCTCTCTCCCTCTCCCTCTCTCTCTCTCTCTCTCTCTCCTACAGGGACTCGAGTGTACAGCCCTCCTGAGTGGATTCTTCACGGTCGCTACCACGCTCGTCCCCTCACAGTCTGGTCTCTGGGGGTACTGCTGTTCGACATGGTGTGTGGCGACATCCCCTTTGAGGGGGACATGGAGATCGCCCGGGCCCAGCTTCGCTTCACCAAGCAGGTCTCCCCGGGTAAGAGACGCACTTCAAATCGCCTCCATTCCCCTTTATAGTAAAAGCACAGGCCACGTGATCTGTGTGCATCTTTTAAAAATAGTTCCACTCGAGTCCTTTTAAAAAACTGGTGATGCATTTTGTGTTTGACATCCTGAACTATCTCCTCGTTGGCTGAAAGTGACATTATAATGCTTTGTCGTCGTCCCCCCCCCTCCCCACCCCATCCCTACAGAATGCCAGTCTCTGATTGGCTGGTGCATGGCCTTCAGACCAGAAGATCGACCCACCATGGAAGAGATTCTGCTTCACCCATGGATGACTGCTTCAAGCACAGCAAATGAACAATACGATCCAATCCTGGGGGTGTGCAGAACCAACAACTCATAAAACGAGAGAGGAGGGAGGAGGGAGGGAAAGAAGACTAGCTTTCCTAAATTCTATATTCATTTAAAGACCATAACAAACTCCCATCAAAAGTCTACGTAGCTTAACCCCCCCCCCCCCCCACACACACACACACACACACACACACTGATTTGATGCTTTAATCCCATTAACTTCTAATTTTTGTATTTATTTATTTATTTATTTATTTAGGTCATAATTTAGTTTTTTTTTTTTTCTTTTGCAAGTCTAGACGTCTCCTCCCCACCCTCCTTCGCTCCCGCCTTCAAAGTCGGAAAATGAAATCTGCTTTTAATTTATTTGGAAACTCTCTCCTCGTTGTCGAGTTTTACGTTTAGTTTCTGAACACCTGGTTTTACAGGTGATAGGCTAATGATTCGAAAACCCTCTACTTACGAGGAGAATCGGATCCAGAGTTAAAAAAAGAAAAAAAAAAAAAAGACAGCAAGCAAGATGAAAGCCAGTTGCTGAAAACTGTTTTTAAAAAAACAAATGCAAACCAGAATCTTGAAGGTAACATTAAGGCACTCGCTGCACCAACAACTGCTTCTGCAGAGTCGCTTCCAATAGGACCTGCTTTGTTTCACTTCTCCCCCAGAATGACAGGAGCACAAGGAGGTTAAGCGACTTGCTCAGGGTTCCACACAGTGAGTCAGTGAACTGGGATTGAACTGGGACCCTCCTGGTAACAATCCCCTTTAACTGCTGGACCACCAAGCTCTTTTTGTAAATCCAGGAGAATCGCAATGGGATAACCCAAGCCTTGAAAGACATCACCAGTGATCTACGTGCAAACCTGACCAGAGAGAGTATGCCTAGACATTTACAGGCAGCTAAAATAGATTCCAGATTGGCAATTGGGAGTCATTTTGACGGATGGAAAGTTATGACGAAAATAGTTAAGCTGTATACTGGAGCGATACAGCAGGATCTCGTGCAGAAATCTGTGCAAAGCTGTGTTCGGACTAGGATACTGTCAGGCAGCTATTGTAGAGTTTGAATCCTGAAGAAAACTCTTAGAAAACTGAACAAGGAACTGCTGCAGAAATCTGTAGGCAAACCTTTTAGAAGTGGGAAAGAACATGTCAACGCCAAAGTCTCTTTTTCTCAGCTGAGACAAAGGCACGCTGGCGCTTGTGACTTGTTTCGTGGGGGATACATAAGCCTGCAAAATAAAACGAATGCAGATTGTACCTCTGTTCTTGTTTGTCACAGGCTCTTTGTTTTGAATTGAAGGCTGTTTTCTGCAGTTTTATGAATGTTGTTTTTAAAAATGTAGGCAGTTCCAAATTGTTAGGCATTCTTTTTAGGTCATTTTAAAACGTTACTTCTCTGAATACCACCAGCTTTTAACTCTGTTATAATCGTGCTGGTATTTTTAGAAGTTGACAGTAGAGACAACAGGTTCAGGCATTTGAATTCGTGGTTGCATTTGGTTGAGCACATTTTGAGACAGTGGTGTGATCTCAAAACTACACATAAAATGAGGCCAGTCTATTTTTTATTTTGAAGGCAGCTGGAGGATTTTTTTTTGGCGTCTTCCAAAAAGTTTTTCATAAAAAAATTAAATAAAATGATCCAGTCAGTTTGGCATGTTTTAATATACAAAGGATGCATACAATAATTTTAAAACCAAGCTGCTTTATTGATTCAGTTCAGTACTAAACTACCGGACCGCATCTTCAGGGATGTGAATAAAGACTCCTTGCACAGTAGTTTGATCCATTCCAGGATTAAGTTTATGAAGACACACCTGAGCTTGTTGCCTAGACACACTGTGGCTGCTCAAGCTGGTAGTAAAACCTGGAATGGGTGACACTGCTGTGCAACAGGAGTCTTATTCCCCTCCCTGCTCTCCTACCTTTTATTAACTATGGCCAGTTTGGTTTGAAAAATCAAAGCCTTTTATAGACAGTGACTTTCTTATTTTTGTAGCGTCGCTAAATAAGACCGTCCTGATGCAAACGATCAAAGACTTGACCATGAATCCTGGCCCGCCCCAGGGTTTCTGCAGAGGTGTGTTGTAAATACTTGTGTCTTCTGTTTTAACTGTGTTACAGCATTTCATTATTTAAATGGGGAAAGGTTGGGTGCAATGTTTTCCATGAATAAAAGACGTGGAATTGAAAAATTCACTGAGGAATGAGTCCTTATTTTTTTCTTGTCACTAATATTGTCATACACTAAACTGTACATAAATCTAACCCTTTTCATCTTCGGTTTCACAAAGGGGGACTGCAAAGCGGTGGTTTATTCTATAGTGGGGGTGATGCAAAACCTTTGGTCACAGCTGTATTTGCAAACCTGACCAAACCAATGCGAAGACAGTCACTGGCACTCAATTTATAAATTACACAGGAGAACCAGAGTGGAGTAACCCAAACCTTCACTGATCTGCATGCAAACCTGATCACAGAGTGTATTCCCTTTAAGAAGTCCCTGTGCATCGATGACCGTAATGCTTTCACTGTACAATTTGCCAAATCCTTTTGCGTAGAGGCTAGCCAGTCTGGACAGCACCTTTGGGCTGTAAGTGTTTTGTTTTTCTGTTTTTTTTTTTCTTCCCCTGTGGCGGTTTCATGGATTTGCATTGGATTTGCATTAATCTCACAGTGCTGGATGTCAAGTTGTGACAACGCCTCATTCAAATTTACCCCCACGCATACGCTGTTTATTTAAAACTGGGAGGGACTCCAAAAATAAAAGATTCCAAAATCTGTGTGTTTGTCATGAACACCCTCTGCTTTATTGCACATGTCTGCTTTTACTATGGTAAACTTTTATAAGGGTTAGTTTACCCTGGTTTATTTTTTAATGTGCTTTACTAGACCTCTCTGTGCTTTACAATGCTTCGCTGTGCTTTACCAGACCTCTCTGTGCTTTACAATGCTTGCCTATGCTTTACCAGACCTCTCTGTGCTTTACAATGCTTTACCAGCCCTCTCTGTGCTTTACAATGCTTTATGCTTTACCAGACCTCTCTGTGCTTTACAATGCTTCCCTATGCTTTACCAGACCTCTCTGTGCTTTACAATGCTTGCCTATGCTTTACCAGACCTCTCTGTGCTTTACAATGCTTCCCTATGCTTTACCACACCTCTTGTGTTTTACAGTGCTCCCTATGCTTGACTAGACCTCTCTATGCTTTACAATATACTGGCACACACAATGCAGTGTTTTGTGTATGCTATAGCATTCGTGCTACAGTGTATAGTCCTTCCCTAGGCTTGCAGTCCACAGTTTGGCAATATAATCTCTTAGTTTGCCTTTTTAAATTGCCTCTGCAAGGTGCAGAGTTGTACGAACGCTGGCGGTGAATTGAGTGCACGTTAATGTTTGATGGTGCTTTTTAAACCTTGAACAAAGTTTGGATAATTCAATTGTTTTATGTAGCACATGACAAAAGGATTGCAATATTGACTGCGAAGTTTAAAAACCACTGTGCTAGTGTTTGGGCTCAGTATTGCAGTACACTGGCAGGACCCTGTACTGTACTGTGTTCAGCACACTGCACTGAAAGGCTGGTGGATTCTCCCTTTGGTTACGGTTCCTCCAGGGAAAAGGGTAGGTTAAGATTGCCCTCTTGTGATTCAGTTCAGTATAGCACTACCTTGATTTTCATTGTCAGAAATCAAAGCGATTAATCTCCTTAGTAATTCCCCAAAGTATTGAAAACAGCCTATAGGCAACACTGAGTGGTGCGATTTTACTGGAGTTGCTCTGCATTCCCTGGTTCCCTGATACCCGCACGGACCTCTCAGAACTACATTTCCCATCATCCTCCTGCTCACATATTGTAACCGGGATGGATTTACCAGTGAGCAGGAGGAGGATGGGAAATGCAGTTTTAACAAGCGAACCCTCTTTAACACAAGTAGTCTTCCAATCAATAATTACAGTGAAGCAACGCATCTGTAAATTAACAAAAAGAATAAACAGTAACACTTTTTTTTTCTCTATGGTTTATCTTTTCTATTTTAGATAACGTTTCTGAAATTTTCAACTCTGTATAACTATTATTACACTATGTAACACAATTTTTAGTGTCTTTTCGTTAACATAAAGTCAGAAAAAAACAACATATGAATCCAAATTAACATGTATTTATACTAAAGTAATACAAAAATGACTACAAAAGATTTAGAAGTGAGTAGTTTTTCGAGATTTACGATTATACTGTAAATATGTTTTTTTTTTTTTCTGACTTTATGTGAACGAAAAGACACACATTTGCCCGTTTTCCCATTGGAAATGAGGATATTTTGAAATATCACTGTCCTGGTCACAAAAGCAAAGTTTGTGGGGAATAATAGCCATTTTCTATACTTTTGAGGCATAAACAATTAGGAAATAACACTTACTACCCAGGAACAAAAATAATAAATAAATAGTGTTACACGGTGTACATTATTATTATTATTATTATTATTATGATTATTATGATTATTATTATAATAATTATAATAACACTACTTATTATCTATTCTTATATAATAATGTATTTATTACCCCCCCCGTATTCCTCCAAACCGAAAGGGGCGGCAGTGCGGGCCTTGAGCCCCGGCATTGCCTGACAGCCTCCACCGAGGTGTGGAGTCACTGCCTCGGCGAAGTAGGTGACGGGTGTTTGCCTGTGGAGGGGCGTGTAAAGGAGGGGAAAAAAAAAAACCAATACAGTGTATATATATATATATATATATATATATATATATAAGGTGAATGGGAAAACCGCCGAGCCAGATCTGGGACTGGGGAGAAGGATACTACAGAAATAACGATTGCAAACATGGCAGCTAGCAGCCAGGCGTCGGGATCTGGCACAGGGGCTGGGAAGACAGGAGCTGCCGGGACCAGGAGACAAAATGAGGGTAATTATAGTAATAATTTAAACAAAAACGTGTTTGCATCGTTATAAAACCGATTGCAGTTTTGTTCTTAAATATACAACAGGATTGAGCTTCTGCGTTGCAACCGGGGCTGTACAGAACTAGCAAAGCAAAGCAGACACGGCGATCAATAAATATTATTATTATTATTATTATTTTATTATTATTATTATTATTATAAGTTCGCTCTCCTTGTAAAGAAGCGTGTAATTTAAGACACTGTGATAGACTCTTTTTTTAAAAAAAAACGTTTGTAAAGTACTGTTTTTTTGTTTTTTTTTAATAATCTATTTAAGAATACGTCCCGTTTCACTTTTTCTTTGCAGAAACGTCGGGCTGCGCTATATGGTGTACTATCTATCTATCTCCCTGTTTGTCTGTCTGTCTACCAATCTATCCGTCTATCTATCTATGTATGTATGTATGTATCTATGTATCTCTCTATATATCTGTGTATGTATCTGTCTGTCTCTATCTATCCGTCTGTCTTTCTATATATCTATGTATATGTATGTATCTATCTGTCTGTCTATGTATGTATCTATCTATCTGTGTATGTATCTATGTATCTGTATAATTATCTCTCTGTCTATCTGTGTATGTATCTGTCTGTCTATCTATCTATCCGTCTATCTATCTATGTATCTATGTATATGTATGTATCTATCTGTCTGTCTATGTATGTATGTATCTATCTGTGTATGTATCTGTATAATTATCTCTCTATCTATCTGTGTATGTATCTATGTATCTGTATAATTATCTCTCTGTCTATCCATGTATAGATCTATCTATCTGATCTATACTATCCGTATAATAGACATATCTATCTATACATAGGTATGGATCTATCTGTATGTTATCAGATAGATAGACACATACATACATTATAGATAGTATACATATATAGTCTCTGATAGATAGTATAGATATCTGTGTATGTATCTGTCTGTCTATCTCTCTATCTATCTCTCTATCTGTCTACACACACAGTATAATGGGTGTAACGCAGAATTACAATAACGCTTTGTTTGAGTCAACCGGACCTTACTTCCGTGTCCTATGCTATTGAACTTTTTTTTTTTTTGTTTCGTTTTTTCCAACTGTCCAGTGCGGAAATTAAACGTAGAATTGCGTTAAAAACCTCAGTACCTGTAATTCATTTTCACCGCTGCGGTCGCTATGTGATAATTCATAAACCGGCCGACAGGATTTATCATGGGGAAATATCAAGAATCAGATTTGCACAAAACACTGCTAGCACGTCTAACGAGGAAGCGAGCTAGCAAGCTGTCTCATTTTGACCCTTTTTAAAAAAAGCTATATATATATATATATATATATATATATATATATATATATATATATATATATATATATTATATATATTGCGTTTCAAAATCTCATAGAACGACAAGAAGTTTAAGTTTAGAAATTCTCTCAGCAAATTCTCTATATGATTAAAATATAAATGGGTTATTTTATTTTCCCATTATTATATCTATTATTCCGGTTATTCTATTATTCATCATACAAGCTCGCTCGAGGGAGGGACTCTTCAAGTCTGTGTACAAAGGACAAGGTTTTTGTCCCTGAAATAGGGACATCAATATTGAAGGAACCCTAAACAGTACTTTTAAAAAAAAAAAAGCCATTTGCTTACTTGTTGTTCCTGGTGTTAATGGTTTCGTGGCAATTTGAGATTGTTGGCTATTTCCATACCAGAGACGTAGTTTTGCTTTCTGCCCTGTGATCTGAGACGGTCCAGGAGTCCGCTGCAGCTTTTAATCAATAGCGGATTGCGTTTGCAATATCCCAAATTTGAAACTTTAAAAGAAATAACTAAAATAAAAATTAGAACAGTCCACTGATAATTTTGCTAACCAGAGGTAAGAAATCCGTGGTAGTTTGTAATTTGGGTTCTACTCAGAAACTCCCAGTTAGACTCAGTACTTAACAAACCTATGCTGTTCCCTAACACTCAGATGGAGTGGAATTAAGACTCCTGTTGCATAGCAGTTTGATCCATTCCGGGTTTACCTTCTGCATTGCAGCCCAGTGCTTTCTTTATCTAACCACTGAGCTCCTCAAACCCACTGCCTTCCACACTGCAGCCCAGCGCTTTCTTTATCTAACCACTGAGCTCCTCAAACCCACTGCCTTCCACACTGCAGCCCAGCGCTTTCCTTATCTAACCACTGAGCTCCTCAAACCCACTGCCTTCCACACTGCAGCCCAGCGCTTTCTTTATCTAACCACTGAGCTCCTCAAACCCACTGCCTTCCACACTGCAGCCCAGCGCTTTCTTTATCTAACCACTGAGCTCCTCAAACCCCACTGCCTTCCACACTGCAGCCCAGCGCTTTCTTTATCTAACCACTGAGCTCCTCAAACCCCACTGCCTTCCACACTGCAGCCCGGCGCTTTCTTTATCTAACCACTGAGCTCCTCAAACCCACTGCCTTCCACTGCCTTCCACACCGCAGCCCAGTGCTTTCTTTCTTTCTTTCTCCCCTTCCCTCTCTTTTTGCCTTCCTCCTTCTCTTCTCTCTTTCTCCACTAGTCCTCAGAACCTTGTAAATTGCTGTCTGAAAGTGAAAACACTGATGAGGTTATCCCAGATTGCCTCACACGTCTCTCTGCACTGGCAGCAGATTCAGTTTGCCTCAGTTTCTGTTATTGCACAGAGCAGGTGGTTGATTCAGGCTCCAGGATTCTGTTCAGAGACTCTGTTTCACAGATAACATTGACGAGTGATGGTAGGGAATGTAATTCTATCAGCATTGAATCATTTCCCTGTTTGTTTGTGACCTGTTGCGAAAGCATTTGCCAACAGTGCTGTAAAATGTTCTACTTTATCGTTCATTTATTAAATTTTATTTTTTTTTGTAGAAATGTGTATTGTATACGCAAACTGTAATGTAAGTAACTGAAATCGAGATTGAACGTTTGTAGCCAAACTATTCACGCAAAAACGTGCTTGAAAATGCAAGTAAGCAAGTCGAAAACCGCAGACAGCCGGTTATTGATCAGAGAAGATTAGTTCTCAGATTATGGATCCCATTAACGTTTCCATACGCTGTGTTGTGTGTGCGCCGTGCGCATCGACTTCAGCCTCCGTCTGGATCTCCTGCCTGTCAGTCGGCAGCGTTCGCGTGCACCCACACGGCTACTCTGTCACAAGCATCAGTACCCTATATCTTACTAAACAAGGTGTTCAGGGGAGCGCCCTAATACCAGCTGAACCTCAGAACAATCATTGTGTGACTGGTAAATGTTACAGCTCTGTATAACGGCATTTAAAACAGGATTCATTCATCCGACATTTTACTTGCCCGCCGTGAGACAGACTCCTGTATCTATGTTATACTAACTAGATTTGGTTTCTTTGATTGCCCTGAAGAACAAAGGCAGTAAGCGCGCAATGATACGCTTATAAGGGCTCCCCTGACTTTGTGTGTCTCTCTTCCTTCTCCTCAGCCAATAAGAAGCTGAAGTACGTCAGCCTGGCTGTGCTGGTTGTGCAGAACGCCTCCCTCATCCTGAGTATCCGTTACGCACGCACCCTCCCCGGGGAGAGGTTCTTCGCCACCACGGCCGTGGTCATGGCTGAGCTGTTGAAGGTCGCCACCTGCCTGTTGTTGATCCTGCTCCAGAAGAGAGGTAAGACTCCACAGCTCTGCCCAAAAGCTTTGCCTCGCCCTGTAGGGTTTTAGTAATGTCTTGTCGTGAAATACTGTACTGCTGTTATGTAGACGTTTTCTTTTTGTCCTGTGATTTTGTAATTACTTTGGTTTACATGGTGTTAGATGAAAGATCTAGATTGTGTTCATTAGCTTTTGCCCTGGCGCTGTAGACACATGCTGGGCTGGCCTTTGTCCTCCTGGCTTGTACCTTATCATTCTAGAAGTCAAACAACATCCCTGAGGGTCTCCCCTAGTAAAGGCACAGCTGCGTGGTGTGTAGGGGGGAGTCGCACAGTCAGGGGAGTGCAGGGATCCCCGAGGGTCTCCCCTGGTAAAGGCACGGCCGCGTGGTGTGCAGGGGGGAGTCGCACAGTCAGGGGAGCGCAGGGGATCCCCGAGGGTCTCCCCTGGTAAAGGCACGGCCGCGTGGTGTGCAGGGGGGAGTCGCACAGTCAGGGGAGCGCAGGGGATTCCCCGAGGGTCTCCCCTGGTAAAGGCACGGCCGCGTGGTGTGCAGGGGGGAGTCGCACAGTCAGGGGAGCGCAGGGGATTCCCCGAGGGTCTCCCCTGGTAAAGGCACGGCCGCGTGGTGTGTAGGGGGGAGTCGCACAGTCAGGGGAGCACAGGGGATCCCCGAGGGTCTCCCCTGGTAAAGGCACGGCCGCGTGGTGTGCAGGGGGGAGTCACACAGTCAGGGGAGCACAGGGGATCCCCGAGGGTCTCCCCTGGTAAAGGCACGGCCGCGTGGTGTGCAGGGGGGAGTCGCACAGTCAGGGGAGCGCAGGGGATTCCCCGAGGGTCTCCCCTGGTAAAGGCACGGCCGCGTGGTGTGCAGGGGGGAGTCGCACAGTCAGGGGAGCGCAGGGGTCCCCGAGGGTCTCCCCTGGTAAAGGCACGGCCGTGTGATGTGCAGGGGGGAGTCGGGGGAATTCCTGCAGTGACGGGGGGCGGGAATGATTGGACTTTTTAAACTGGGGAGAAAATCAGATGTAAAATAATTAGTCACTGTGAATATTTAGAATTCTAAGTGGTTTTCAACCCTCCCTGAATGGAAGTCTTTTTCTCTGTGCTGCAGGGAATCTGAAGGAGTTTTTGGTGTTGCTGTACGAATCGATCTTCATTCAGTACTCGGACACGCTGAAACTGTCTGTGCCCTCTCTCATCTACACCCTTCAAAACAACCTGCAGTACGTGGCGATCTCCAACCTGCCCGCGGCCACCTTCCAGGTGAGAGCTACAGCAGAGCCGAGCCCAGGAACACTGAGAGAAACTTAAAACATTCAGCGACAGGCGCTTCCGCTAGAAGTCCTTTGAAGAAGTGGAGAAAGTGTTTCCGTTGAAGACGCTGAGAGAGACTTCTAGTGGAAACGTTTGCCGTTGTATTTATCCAGTTTCTTTTACTGTTTCTATTGACGATGCTGAGAAAGACTTCTAGTGGAAAGGACACTAAACCGTCAAATCTAGTCCGCAAGTGGCTTTAAGTACGAAGATGTCTTTAAAACACATTTGCAGATTTATTTCGAGTGTTTTCTAGTTTCAGTTTTGAGAGACTGTTGCAACTAGATAAACCCACGTCCGTTCCAGCCAGGTTCGGGGTCAGTTCCTGTTTTTCCAGTTCCCAGTTCCTTCAGAGGAATTGGAACTAATATTTTAGAGATGCAACAGTAATTGCTGTGATTGCCCAGCGGCTTTCATTCGAAGACGATTTTTAATTGACTAACAAACAGCGACTTCTACTAAAGTGAATTTGTTGCCCACTGCGAGAAGCTGTTGAACAGAATCCTGAGAATTGCAATTTTGATCAGTGTTGGAATTGATCAAAAGGGGGACTGGAATCGGAAATTGAGAAACAAGGTTGCTTTTTTTTTTTTTTTTTTTTTTTTTTTTTTTTTCCAGGTCACCTACCAGCTGAAGATCTTGACCACGGCCGTATTCTCCGTCCTGATGCTCCGCAAGAGCCTGTCCAGGCTGCAGTGGATCTCCCTCCTGCTCCTCTTCACCGGAGTGGCGATCGTCCAAGTGGAGCAAGAAGGGGGGCGGAAGGAGGCCTCGGTGGAAAACGGCAGCCAGAACTACGCCAAGGGACTGGCGGCCGTTGTCGTTTCCTGCCTGTCTTCCGGCTTCGCGGGCGTCTATTTCGAGAAGATCCTCAAAGGCAGTTCGGCTTCAGTCTGGATGCGTAACATCCAGTTGGGGATCTTCGGGGGCGCCCTGGGGCTTTTGGGGATGTGGTGGAACGACGGGGCAGCCGTTGGGGAGAAGGGCTTCTTTTTCGGGTACACGCCGTTGGTTTGGGGGGTGATCTTCAACCAGGCCTTCGGGGGCTTGCTGGTGGCGGTGGTGGTGAAGTACGCGGACAATATCCTGAAGGGTTTCGCCACCTCGTTCTCGATTGTCGTCTCCACGGTCACCTCGGTGTACCTCTTTGGCTTTCACGTGGATCTGCTCTTCGCCCTCGGGGCGGGGTTGGTGATCGGAGCAGTTTACATGTACAGCCTCCCGAAGGGTGCGTCCGGTCTGCCTCCCGGGTTGCTGCCTTCCTCCCCCTCCTCTTCCCCGTCGTCTTCCGCCGGGGCAGTTTCCTCCAGGGTCAGGAACCAGATGCCGGTGGGGGTGGATTCCGAGACAGACCCTTTCCTGGCCAAGTCAGTCCTGGTGAAATAACCAGACTTTTCATCGGCATCTTTTAACAATGCAATCCAACGTCTCATCTTCTCATCCACTCTTTCAATTTTTAAAAAAATATTCTCTTATATTATATATATATATATATATATATATATATATATATATATATATAGTAAGTAGATTCGAAAGTGATTTTAATTGATTGATTTTTTTTTTTGTAGTTTTTACTTTAAATCTTTTATTGGTGCTTGTAATTTATTTTTGACGGCTTCCGCTGCTGATTTCAAGATTGCACGGTGCCCAGCATGTAGCTCAAAAGCCAGAATGTTTTTTTTTTTTTTTGTTTTGTTTTTTTGTTTTTTTTTGTTTTTGAGGCAGATTTAGAGAAAAGCAACAGAATCGCGGAGAAGGATTTGCAGACACCATGAAACAGGAAGGGGACACTAGAATGTTACCCAAGCCACTCCCCTCGTTAACCAAGCCACTCCCCTCGTTAACCAAGCCACTCCCCTCGTTACCCAAGCAACAGTCCCAGCTACACATACAGCCACAGACTAGAGAACTTTTACTGATTTCAATCTAGTGAGGTCACCAAACGTGGTTTGAAACTAGGAGAGTGACGATGGCTCTCTGACAAGCACGGAACTGAAAGTGATCGATTGAAAGCTTGGAACGGTGCCGAATTGAAGTGTAATTGATAGAGTTACAATTATGCAGGTGTGCCAAGATTCAATTACAAATACAGCTGCGACACTTCGGCTGTCTTGCAAAGGCCAAATTACCTTCATGTTTCCTGATTCACTTCAAGTAAAAACATTTGTTGTTTTGCTTGATTGATTTCTCTGTCATTTTTTAATAATGACTCGTGATTTGCATTTGCTTTGTAGCTAACAGCTCGCCAGTCGTTGCTGCAGTGCGCTGTGTGAAAAACGAGAGAGCAAAGCGTCTAGAAATCCTGGAAACGTTAATTAACATTGGAACGCCTGCACAGCGAGGACCTGGCAACTCGCTGTATTGAATTGCAACTCGCATCTCAAGTCAGTGATGTTCAGATTTCGTGCGTGATTTTAGGATGGCTAGGAATGAACTGTTTCACGACTGAGGGCGCGATTTGCAATACCTGTCAAGCACCTGATTCTTCGTCTATTGATCCACTTGAGTTTAATGATGCTGTTTCCTACAAGTCGAACCACATTTTCGTTAAAATAAATAAATAAATAAATACATTTGCTTGTATCAAACTCAAATGGAATGTAACGAAGGGGGGCGGGTTTTCACCTCTTCGACCAATCGCATTTGAGGCTGCCTGTTGTGGGCGTGGCTTATACTCTGAGATTAAAGGTTAAAGTGGAATTTTGGGATCGGGGGTGTTTTTTTAATTTTTTTTTTTTTTTTTTTAATATGGAAGGAAATGGCTTGTAAATAAAAATCTAATAGTAATAATATGAAGAGAACGGTTTTAAAAACACGTTTAAGAATAATTAAAGAACGTATTTGTTTTAAATGTCAAGCCTTATAGCGTTTAATTTAGTTTAACTGACTTCTTACTTCCTGTCTCTTTGTATACATCTGTTTTCTTTAAACCCCACCCCTTCAATGTCTTCTTTCCTGTCGTTAACCAACCAGCTGCTTCCCCTGTTGACTGACACATGCTTTCAACCAGTAACGTGCTTGAACACGGGATTCGCTTTAAAATGAAAATTTTACATCTACTCTAACGTCTATTTCTGTCCGAACGGCACGTTTCGGAGCTATTTAGCGCCTTTGAAGAGGAAAACGGGTAAGATTTATAAAATGGTTTTGTCTTCTACAATTGCATTTGGAATATGTAGCCCTGTTAAAATTATACAGTTACCGCACTGTCTAGGAAAGAAGTGTGTGTGTGAGACCCTGAGCGAGTCACTTCACCTCCTTGTGCTCCGTCCTTCGGGTGAGACGTCAAACAAACGAGGTCCTATTGGAAGAGACTCTGCAGCAGCAGCAGCAGCAGTTGTTGATGATGCAGAGTTCACCCCCCCCTAGTCTCTTAAGTCGCTTTCTGTTAAATTACTAATTAATAATGACTAGATTCCAGCGTGTTCTGATGTCAGAACCAAAATGCATTTGATCGTATCAACGTTAGAAGTAACATCTGCCAAACGTGTTTCTTTTGGTTAGCAGGCAGTGCATTACTGTGCACTAGGTGGCGCTGTTGCTAATATAAAGATTCACAGCAAGACTAGGGGCTGGGGGTTGTAGTGGCCATGTTTCCTCAAGACTCCTTACTTACTGAATACCCGGGTATCTTTTGAATAGATAATCTTAAAAAATGTATGGGAAGGATTTTAATGAGATAGAAGTCTTATAAGTAGAACGGTCCTCCGAAACGTTCTCCTGTTGCTAGAATTTAGCAGATGTCACAAAAGTAGGAGGAGTGGCAAACACTGTTGCAGCAGCAAAGGTCATTCAAAATGATCTAGACAAGATTCAGAACTGGGCAGACACATGGCAAATGACATTTAATAGAGAAAAGTGTAAGGTACTGCACGCAGGCAATAAAAATGTGCATTATAAATACCATATGGGAGATACTGAAATTGAAGAAGGACTCTATGAAAAAGACCTAGGAGTTTATGTTGACTCTTAGACTAGACTAGTCTAGACAGTGTGGGGAAGCTATAAAAAAGGCCAACATGATGCTTAGATACATTGTGAAAAGTGTTGAGTATAAATCAAGGGAAGTAATGTTAAAACTACAATGCAGTAAGACCTCATCTAGAATACTGTGTTCAGTTCTGGTCACATTCAGAATCCTAAAAAGTATTGACAATGTCAACCCAAGGGACTCTTTCGACCTGAAAAAAGAAACAAGGACCAGGTGTCACGAATGGAGATTAGACAAAGGGGCATTCAGAACAGAAAATAGGAGGCACTTTTTTACACAGAGAATCGTGGGAGTCTGGAACCAACTCCCCAATAATGCTGTTGAAGCCGACACCCTGGGATCCTTCAAGAAGCTGCTTGATGAGATTCTGGGATCAATAAGCTACTAACAACCAAATGAGCAAGATGGTAAACTCTTTTGTAAATTTAAGTTCTTGTGAAAGCTGCAGAGACACAACTCAATCATACGAAATGTAATTTGATTCTGTGGAAGTTCGGTTAGGGTTTGGGTGTTTCCACTGCTTCCACCCTTCCCCCTGTAAGACATTTGTAATCAAATTGCAGTGCAGGTTTTGGATTGGATAGGTTTGTCTAATTCGGCGGTCATTTTCTGTTGATCCAAAACAATTTCACAAAACTAATCATAGTCTAATACGCTTTTATATATATATAACAAACGCATTAACCCAAGACCATAGACATATGTAACACTGGCTAGGTCAGCTAGTGTCTTGATATTACTACACACCAGCGCCATCTAGTGCACAGCTAGTGTATTGTCAGCAAAACCAAAAGAATGTGATCCAAACTCTCCTATCACTATCATTTTATTATATAACGCCTTTGATAGTGGACCACCATCACAAAATGTTTTACAAGGCAAGGATGTGCGAGCTATGCGTCAGCACTAGAACGTAAATTGATTTGCTCAGGGTCTCGCACAGCGAGTCAATGGCTGAGCTGGGATTTGAACCGGGGACCTGCTGGTTACAACCCCGTTTCATTAACCGCTGGACCACATCACCTCCTGATGGTGTTAGCTCTTCTATATAGACAGCTGATCTAGCCTGTGTTACATCTATCTAGGGCAGGCAACTAACTCAAGAGTAGCTATGGAGCTCGACACAGCAACACGGACTTATCAAAAAATAAAAAATAAATAAACCTAAGTGACAGTTTGTTTTTTTCCTTCCCAGAAAACCAACCAAGGAAAAGGGATGCTAGCGATTGGCTGGGGACCAGAAAAGTGGGCGGGGCTCGCCTGAAGATTCGTCTCTGTGACCAAACGGTGCCTTCGCGCTACAGTGCTGCTGTGGCTGCCAGCTTAAACTGGGATAATTTAAAGACCAGCTTTAGTTTTCTCTGCTCCACCAGTAGAGGGTAGAGGGAAGTTTTTTTTTTTCTTTTTTCCAAAAGGTATTAAATCAACTTGTAATTGCCTTTTAAGAAGTATTTATGTGCGTTTTATTAAATTTTAGTAAACTGTAATTAACACACTGAGTGTTTGAAAAGATGGAAGTTGACTGTGGTCTAAATTGTGACTTAAGTTGAGGATATTTTAAGAGAGGAATCTCTCTGGAGAATCTCGCTAGATTGCAGATTGCAAGCACACTTGCTTATCTTGGCATTAGCCCTACAAATAAAGCTACATTTCACTTGGAAAGGCGGCTTGCCTTGTTTTTTTCCCTATGCTTTACCAGACCTCTCTGCTTTACAATGCTTCCCTATGCTTTACCAGACCTCTCTGTGCTTTACAATGCTTCCCTGTGCTTTACCAGACCTCTCTGTGCTTTACAATGCTTCCCTATGCTTTACCAGACCTCTCTGTGCTTTACAATGCTTCCCTATGCTTTACCAGACCTCTCTGTGCTTTACAATGCTTCCCTATGCTTTACCAGACCTCTCTGTGCTTTACAATGCTTCCCTATGCTTTACCAGACCTCTCTGTGCTTTACAATGCTTCCCTATGCTTTACCAGACCTCTGTGCTTTACAATGCTTCCCTGTGCTTTATCACACTCTTTTATAAGCGCAGATATTATGTTTGATATGACGTGTTTCTTTCAAACTTCTGTGAGCTACATAACAGTTGCAGCTACTGATAAGTATTTCTTTTTAAATTTAAAACCAAGCTATTTTTTTAAGGGAACTTTGTTTTATTATAATTTAATATTGCCTTATACAGTGCAGTGTCTCATTGAAGGGTAATTCTGTTTGCTGATAAAACTCTTGAGTTTTGAAAAGGTTTCAGAGTGGAATGCTGCTAAATGTTAATTAGCGTGCGATCGTTTGGAACTTGTTAAGTCCAATTCAATTGTAATACTTTACAAAATAAAACTCGTTTCCATGTTGAGGTGTCTGAATCTGTTTTATTTTTTCAGTTAAAAATTAAAGAGAATCAATGACTCTGTATTGATGACAATGGCTTTAAATTTCTCAAACGTTCACCGATCGATTATTTGCCCTGGTGTCCTGTATGGGTCCTCAATTATAATTTATTATTTATTGATAATTTATAATTGTTTCACAATCAAATTTGCAATTCAATTCTTGCAGGAGAGTAGAAAAGTCAGTGGAAAACACCAAACATCAGAAGCCTCTAATTTTATTACAGGCATGTTTTCAATTTTGTTATAGTGTTGGTTCTAGTTCTGTATTTGTAGCCGTGGTAACGGAGGGTGGATGTTATTTTCATGTCTGTTTATTACAGTATTATAATGCAAGTAAAGACCCAATAGAACACAGCAACTGAAAGTGGTCTTCATTATTCTAGTTAGAATGCCAGGAAAATAATAATTACCAGTGCTGTTTTAAAAATTAATTACTGGGAGCCTAGCTTTCCTTCTCCTCGCTTGCTAGCCTGTGCAGAAAAGACCTGACTAAATAATCCTCAGTGTCTTCAAAACAATCGCAAAGGCTTCCCTTTTTATTTTCGGCCTTGTTTAACAGATGGGTTGCCAGGGCAACACAGTTCCCTCTCGCTTCTTCCTCCCCCCAAGGTTCCAAAGCCACCCATTGGTTGACGGTGAGCCGTATCCCCCCATTGGTTGAGTCTCCACCTATGAACCAGCTGCGCCCAACTGAAAAACTCCTGCCGAAACCTGGTCCGGCCTGCATTTAATGCCTGCCTTATCACTTTGCCAGCAGGCAGGTAGCCCGTCGTTGAACAGCTCTGTTGGAAAAGGAATGGACTTCAGAGCAGCTTTGATCGCCACCTTGATTTCTGGGTTTTGCAACTGGTTCCTGGCCTCACAAGTTGCTTCACTGAAGGTAGTTGGTTTTTTTTCTCTGGAGTTTGAATACTAGGGTGATTTGTGGAAGCTAACTTACCCAAGGGGGGTGTCTCCTCTCCTCAACTGTCATTGAGTCTCCAAAATACTGGAACAAGTTTGGAGTGTCTTTGCAGCTTCCGGAATCTGACATGGAAGAGAAATGTTCTATGGATCATCTTCCAGCTTTCCAGCTTCGTCCTGTGGAGATAACGTAGTTTTGGTCTTGATTGTCACGGTCACAGGAGAAGAAAAGGGGGAAAGTATCTCTAGAAAAGACGGTGCTTCTTCATCTTCTTAGTTTTTCCAGATTGCCTTCAGGGAAATGTAATCCTGGATCGAACTTCCTTAGTTCTGGATCCAGTATTTCGGGGGGAAAAAAAAGATGGATTATACCAGATCTAATGTTCTCCGAGATAGGAAAACTGCGCGACTAGAGAAGAATTTTCACAAGACTGGAACAGTGGAGACCCCCTGGTATCACACTGCAATGGGGAGGTGAGGGGGTATCAAATCTACCCATACTTCTGTTATTAGAGTGTGTGTGTGTGTGTGTGTGTGTGTGGACGTGTGTTTTGTCAAAAGGGTCCCTTAGCAACCACTAAGCTTCTAGATCCTCACCCTGTCGGTTCTAGAACACCATGGAGTCTGGGAATTGTGGGTAGATAACATGATTTATTTTTAAGTTATCGTCTATATCACTGTGGGTATCAACAAGTGCCACTTGATTTCAACATTAGCAATGATTTCCACTCGCCTCAGCGTCTGTGCAAGATACAAACATGAAAGGTTTACATATGAAAAGTAAGCAGCTGTACAGTATTGAAATATTATAAATATATAGTATTTGTATAGATAGATAGATTACAATGTGATGTAACATACCAAAGTCCGTTGAAAAGAATTTGAATTCATTAACGCAATTCTGATCAATGCTATACCTGAATACCAAGGCAAAACAGGCCTGTTGTTTTTCTGTCCTGGTTGTAATGTGTGGCAATGCCAAGAATAAATCAATACGAAACTAAGATTGTATTGAAATGTTTCTAATTGCAATCAGAACAAACGTTGTCTGAATAACTGAAGTAAAAAAAAAAAACAAAGAAAGAAAGAAATAATTTTTTAATTTGTAAACCGCAGCGCTGTGAACGACATTTTGGCTCAGCAGCTTCATCCTTTACTATACGATACAGCGACCTTGTCCGAGCCACGATGGCGCCCTTTTTCGACTGCTGCTGCTGCAAACCAAGCTGAATTTTTATCATTTGCTTATTTGTTTATTTTTCTACGACTTGTACGCGTTTTTTTTTTTAAAGGACTGTATATTTTTTTTTTTGTGTGTGTGTGGATTCCAGGAATAGAGGGGAATGAGAGAGTGGATCAGTTAGCAATAGCAGTAAAGAAGGCCTGTGTGGGTGGGATAGAGACAGTAGTCAGTATGAGGGAAGGAAAGTATGGATACAACAGACAGGAGAAAGTTAGTTTTAATAAGGCTGTTGAGAGGACATTCAACTTAAAATGAACATTTCTGCAGAATCGGAGGGCATGAGAATGGCTTCAGTATGCCCTGTGGGGTTATGGAAACTGGAAGATAAGATGGTTGAATGTGCTAGATATAGATAGGGAAGTGAGATTGGAGTTAGGGCAAGAGGTAAGGGCTTTAAATGCGCAAAATAGTTTCTTTAGGGACGGTGTAGGAGATGGGAATAGACTAGGGAGGGGTATAGGGAGATTGCAATAAAATGGTGCGCTCATAATAATGGAATTTAAAAAAAAAAAACTCCACACACACACTCAATAGGGGGCGACAGGAAACTTTGTTTGAAAGCTTGTTGGCCATTAACACACACACACAAAAAAAAACTCCCCAGGAGAAGACTTGCCCACTTCCCGTGCTGTGTCAGAGTTGAAGGGTCGGTGTTTGTGTTGATGTGTTGCTGGAGAGTGTCCCCAGGAACTGAAGCTGAAGAGACCAAAAAAAAAAAAAAAAAAAAAATTGCATTTAAAAAAAATAATAATTATAAAATAAATAACATTTAAAGAATAGACTTTTACGCGCAGAGAAAGCAAGCTTGGAGATAATAAAACGCAAGAGGGGAAACAAGGTAACCAACCGCACGGCAACAAAAACGGGAAACATTTTACACAACAAGAAATAACAACAAATTAAAAAAAAAAAAAAAAGAACAAAACAGCGAGAGAAGCGTGTGTTAAAAACGTAAACAGCGACTGCGGTTTTGAAGAATTGCCTTTTTAAATGTTATTATTTAAAAAAAATAAATACGCATCTGCGTTTAGAGGTTGTTTTTCAATTAAAAAAAAAAAAAAAAACGTACCGTGAAAAAATGGTTTATAATATTCATACAGTCGGTGATGTTTTTAAAAATGTGTTAATTTTTGTAACACACGTGGAATTGTGTCTAAGTTGTGTTTTATACTACATGCGCACTTATGGTAATCCTGCTGTATTTGAACAATTTATTTCAAATTAATTCAACTGTCATATATATTTTGAATGTCATTTATACAAATTACTTGTTTTTAAAGGTTGACATTTTAGTATGTAAGAAGGGCGGAATTAGTAGTTTTACATTATTATTATTATTATTATTATTATTTATTTAACATGTGGGGTATTCTGTACAGCAAACATATTTGTATCTCACTAAGAAATAAAGCAGACGTTTGCGATGACGAGTCAAAGTACCGCGGTGTCTTACGAGGAAAAAAAATATGAATTCATAATAATAATCATAATATTTGTGCTGCGTCACCAATGCTAATATTAGTAATATGTGATCGGGTGTTTACAAGTCAACACCCTTATTGATAATATTAATTTTGAATCCTGACCAACGGTTGATTTTCCTTGATGTGATGACGCAACGTTTCTGTGCAATGTTGCAGCAAAAGCCAGCTAAATGTGTCAGTCAAGTAACGCGACACAGACTCTGAATAAGGGAAAGCAGGAAACTGGGAGCGGCAGCGATCAGTAAGCAGTTGCGAAATGTGCTAGGAGATTGCACAATGCATTTTTAAACCCACTGCCTTCCACACTGCAGCCCAGCGCTTTCTCTATCTAACCACTGAGCTCCTCAAACCCACTGCCTTCCACACTGCAGCCCAGCGCTTTCTCTATCTAACCACTGAGCTCCTCAAACCCACTGCCTTCCACACTGCAGCCCAGCGCTTTCTTTATCTAACCACTGAGCTCCTCAAACCCACTGCCTTCCACACTGCAGCCCAGCGCTTTCTTTATCTAACCACTGAGCTCCTCAAACCCACTGCCTTCCACACTGCAGCCCAGCGCTTTCTTTATCTAACCACTGAGCTCCTCAAACCCACTGCCTTCCACACTGCAGCCCAGCGCTTTCTTTATCTAACCACTGAGCTCCTCAAACCCACTGCCTTCCACACTGCAGCCCAGCGCTTTCTTTATCTAACCACTGAGCTCCTCAAACCCACTGCCTTCCACACTGCAGCCCAGCGCTTTCTTTATCTAACCACTGAGCTCCTCAAACCCACTGCCTTCCACACTGCAGCCCAGCGCTTTCTTTATCTAACCACTGAGCTCCTCAAACCCACTGCCTTCCACACTGCAGCCCAGCGCTTTCTTTATCTAACCACTGAGCTCCTCAAACCCACTGCCTTCCACACTGCAGCCCAGCGCTTTCTTTATCTAACCACTGAGCTCCTCAAACCCACTGCCTTCCACACTGCAGCCCAGCGCTTTCTTTATCTAACCACTGAGCTCCTCAAACCCACTGCCTTCCACACTGCAGCCCAGCGCTTTCTTTATCTAACCACTGAGCTCCTCAAACCCACTGCCTTCCACACTGCAGCCCAGCGCTTTCTTTATCTAACCACTGAGCTCCTCAAACCCACTGCCTTCCACACTGCAGCCCAGCGCTTTCTTTATCTAACCACTGAGCTCCTCAAACCCACTGCCTTCCACACTGCAGCCCAGCGCTTTCTTTATCTAACCACTGAGCTCCTCAAACCCACTGCCTTCCACACTGCAGCCCAGCGCTTTCTTTATCTAACCACTGAGCTCCTCAAACCCACTGCCTTCCACACTGCAGCCCAGCGCTTTCTTTATCTAACCACTGAGCTCCTCAAACCCACTGCCTTCCACACTGCAGCCCAGCGCTTGCTTTCACTAACCACTTCTTGATGAGATTCTGGGATCAATAAGCTACTGACAACCGAACAAGCAAGATGGGCCGAATGGCCTCCTCTCTTTCTTATGTCTTGAAATACGTGATGCAGGCACAAGGTGGCGCTGTGGTGTAAGCTGTGTGTGAAGCCAGTTCTGTTCACACAAGCTGGAGAATGCAAACCATTCGGTCTGTAAACAATGTATCTGTGGTAGAGTCTCATTCATGAATTCATGATGAAGTCAAATGAGGCAACAGTTTTATCCGAAGGTTAGAAAACCCATCAAGGTTTGAAACTCAGACTATCCTTGGATTTCAGAGCTCCCCTCAATGAAGTCTAGTATTATTAATATTGCAATGATCAGGAGCCAGGAGTTTGAGCAGGGTTAGAAACTCACACGAGCCCTGCTGGCATATTCAAACACTTGCAGAAAAGGTTAAAACTCGCTGCTAAACACAGATTTCCTTTCTTAGTTGGAGGATAGAGTCCGTGTTTCCCAGCACTGACTTGCTTCCCTCTCTCCCTCTCTGCAGCTGCTTGAGTGAAGATGAGTCTGCAGTGGACGGCCGTTGCTGCTTTTCTGTATGGGGAGGTGTTTACTGTACTCTTACTGTGCCTTCCCTTCATCTCACCAACCAGGTAAGAACGAGCTAACAGGGTCCTTAAACTAAAGGGAGTCTTCAGTGCAGAGTTAGAAACTCACACTAGCCCTGCTGCTGCTGCTGCACCCAGTCCTGGGGTTCAGAGCTCCCCTCAATGAAGTCTATTATTATTAATATTGCAATGATCAGGAGCCAGGAGTTTAAGCAGGGTTAGAAACTCACACTAGTCCTGCTAAGGGAACATGCATCTTTTAAATGTTACAATTAAACAGAATGCTCACAGCGTTTTATGCAAGCAGCCTCAGCCCCAGACCCCTGCTATTATAACTGAAGACACTGAGAAAGAAACGTTTACCAGCGAATGTATTAAATTTCTTCTGGTGTCACTATTGGAGACGCTGAGAAAGACTCCTAGTGGAAACGTTTGCCATGGAGTTCCTGAAGTGTCTTTTAGTGTCTGTGAATGAAACAGTGCTGTGCGACACACCTTGGCTGGCGTTTTCTCTCGGCAGATGGAATCGAATCTTCAAATCTCGGCTGGTGAAGATGGTCATGGCGTATGGCAACACCTACTTCCTTGTTCTCTTCCTCATACTGGTTCTTCTGCTTATAGGTGAGGCAGTGCTGACATGTTTTGTAAAATCCATTCTCTAACCTCCTATTAGCATTAGCTCCATTATCAGTCCTCCTTTAATACACAGACTCCTGCTGCATAGCAGTATCACCCATTCCAGCTTTTACTGTGAGCTTGGTAAGCACCAGTGTGTATAGGTAACAAGGAATGGATCAAACCGCTGTGTAACGGGAGTCGATTGTAACCTGTGCTTTATAGTGACCACCCCTCTGTGTCCTCGTCTCTCTCTCTCTCTCTTTCTCAACCCTCAACCAGACGCGTGCCGTGAAGTGCGCAAATACAGCGTCACAGAAAAAGTGGACCTAACGAACAACCCTGTGGCTGTGGAACACATTCACATGAAGCTGTTCCGAGCTCAGAGGAACCTGTACATCGCCGGCTTCGCTCTCCTGCTGTGGTTGTGAGTACAGCACAGTGCAGTCCGATACAGCGGTGCTTCTCAAACTGTCCGGACCGCCACGCTGTTCTGTTCAAGTTCTGTCCCCCCCACCAAACAGAACTGACTTTATTAAGTCGATATACAGCACACCCTCGCTATCAGCTCATGAGATGAGGTTGTGAATAGAAGTAGAATTAGACGTGCCCATTTGTCTCATGGATGCAGTGCTCTGCCTGTGCTTTTGTCATGTCAAAAATCAGTCTGACGCGAATCTTTTCAAAGTGCACCAAATCTTAATCAGGGGCCAGGTTTGTTATCATGAAGGGCGTTACAGCGCAGGTGTACTGCAGTCAGTAAAATTTGTGGATTTTAAAGAAATTTCAAAATATAGCAATACAAAACACGGCTGGACCCTCATTTTTGAACCCCATTTGTTTGTGCGTCTTTTGCAAGCTGAGTTAATTAATAACAATAATTAATAACAGCTGCCGGTCGTTGCGTATGATGTCAGTAGCATGGCTGGACAGTGGAAAAACAACCCAGGCTCCTCTTAACCTCTTTGTGAGGGCTCGGTACGGACCGGCACAGCTCAGTTCAGTGGATGAGAGGTATCGGACTTCTAGTGGAAACGTTTGTCGTTGAATTTTGTTGTAAAACGAGAAAGAAATGCATGTTGTCTAATTTTGCACTCTGCAGTGTGTAATTCACTCTGAGACTTATTGTAAGGGCTGCTGTAATTCTTGTATGGTAAAAGCAAGGCCAGTCCCATTCTGCATTCTTTCTCGGACAAATTCAGCTGGGTGCAAAGCGGAGTGCATTTCTTAATAAAGGGGTTAAAGCTGGAAGTGGTGGTCTATTTATATCCTGTATCGTAAACAACGCTGGTTAGACAAATGGGAAAGGGGGGAACAGTGCTGGATTTGTGCAGCTGTCTTTTGGAACCAGATCGCTCTACAGTTCTGCCCGGAAGTTTTGTATCGCCCTGTAGAATGAACTGTTCCTGCTTCATAAAGTCGAATGAAAGCTGCTGAATAATGTTGCGTTAACATATTGAATTGCACCCCAGCGCTCAAGTGTTTTCATGAAGGGTTCTAAAGAAAAAAGAAAAAAATCGAGGCTTGGTCTTCAAATCAAAAGTTTACTGATGCATGCAGGGAACGCTCCTTCCAAGCCTAACTCTAAACTCGGACAACCTTTCTAGCGGTTTACTTTTTAATTACGTTAATTTTATGATTTGAACCGGCTCCCTTATTGATCCTCAGCCCAAACCATGCGTTATGTTCATAGTGTCTTACTCTTTTATTGTCTCAATCCTAAAATCCTAGGTGAAGCCAGAACTGTATGTTTCAGTGTTATTTGAGAGATGGGGGAACAAGACTCCCATTGCATATCGGTTTGAACCCGTTTTTGTGTATGGGCAAGCGTTTGCTGTGCTTTTTGTCTGGTATTTTATTCGAAGAAACCTGCGTTTGCAAACACTGCTGTTTTGTCCTGCTAAGGAACTGGATATACTGTTTTAGACCCCTTATAAAAAGTGTGGTGTTTTTTTTTTCCCCCCACTTTCCAGTTTGCTGAGACGCCTGGTCACCTTGCTGTCTCAGCAGGCCACCACGATGGCTTCAAACGAGGCCTTCAGGAAACAGGCAGAGGGAGCGAGCGACGCGGCCAAGAAGTACATGGAAGAGAACGAGAGGCTTCAGGAGGCGAGTCGACCGTGTTCTTAAAAAAAAGCTTATTTAACCTCTAACTTGCAGAAAGTCGAGCCTTTGACGGTAATTTTGTTAATTGCAAAAGTTACGTCTGTCTCAGTGTCACCTGTTCGTTCCACAGAGGCAGCCCTTCGGACGCTTTCTTGACATCTCAATATAAAATAACCAGCCGGAGCTTAAAAATCTCTCTTTGCAGTGATTTTAAAGTGGCTCCATTTTCTTATGATAATAAATTGATAATCTTTATATAGCGCCTTTCTCAGTGGACCACCATCACAAAGCGCTTTACAAGATACGAGACTAGGGTGTGTGAGCCGTGCATCAGCTGCAGAGTCGCTCACAACAACGTCTCACCCCAAAGACGCAGCACAAGGAGGATTTTAAAAGATATCAAATTATACAAATACAGCTACTAGGTTTCTGTGCAGCTGATTTGTGAAATTTTTTTTTTGATTTTCTTTTTTTTTTTTTTTTTTTTTTTGCAGGAGCTGAAAGAAGCCGGCATCGAAACGCCAGAGGCCAGGAAAAAGGGACCGAGTGTGGCAGAAGAAAACCAGAATCTGAAAGCAGAGCTGAAGAAACTGAAGGAAGAGTTTGAGATAACCAAGAAAGGTAACTAACTGCTTCAACAGCTCGGTCTCCGTGCTTCAAGCCTGCCCTGGACTGGAGGGAGCACCCTTTCTCTTAGGGGTGAGGGAGGGAAGCAGTGTGGGTCTAGTCTAGTGGTTAGAGCTGAGGGACTGGGAGGGAGGGAAGCAGTGTGGTCTAGTCTAGTGGTTAGAGCTGAGGGACTGGGAGGGAAGCAGTGTGGCTCTAGTCTAGTGGTTAGAGCTGAGGGACTGGGAGGGAGGGAAGCAGTGTGGCTCTAGTCTAGTGGTTAGAGCTGAGGGACTGGGAGGGAGGGAAGCAGTGTGGCTCTAGTGTGGTTAGAGCTGAGGGACTGGGAGGGAGGGAAGCAGTGTGGCTCTAGTCTAGTGGTTAGAGCTGAGGGACTGGGAGGGAGGGAAGCAGTGTGGCTCTAGTGGTTAGAGCTGAGGGACTGGGAGGGAGGGAGGCAGTGTGGCCCAGTGTTATAGCTGAGGACCTCGAGTTCAGTGAAACTTATTTCTGTATGGATTTATTTTCCCAGCTCTGCAGACCTCCGAGAACGACATGAAAACAATGAAAAAGCAGGCGGAGAACTTGACCAAAGAGTACGACAGACTGCTGGAGGAACACGGCAAGCTTCAGGTCAGTGTCGGGGATCAGGTCGGGGGGGGGGAGCCATGAATTGTCGACTGTTGAAAGCTATCGATTTTAGATGTTTTTTTTGGGGGGGGTGGGGGGTTGTGCATTTGACTGTTCAAATTTGGTGACGTCTGTGTTTTCGTAACTGAACTTTGCCCTGTTAAGACCTGCTCGCGCAGGATTTGACAGGCGGCGCAAAATGTCAGTTTATCAACCGAGATGATGATTGGTTGTTAGTTGCGTCGGGGAAATTAATTCTGTCCTGTGGTTACTGAGACAGGCAGCGTCTGAAGGGCTGCGCGAAACATGTCAATAAGCAGGTTTCTGAGACGATATTAAAAGAGGTCGTTTCTCAAAGGAGAACGTTTGGATTCGAATTTTAACATGAAAAAAAAACTGAAGGCGATCTTGGCACAATAAAAATAGATGGACCCGTTCCAAATATCTTGCGGTCTTTATGCTTTTGAGAGTAAATGATTAAGCCGGTATTGAGGGTCTAAGGTCATTGGTGTGATAAAGTGAGATTTAATGGAGTCTGTTTTATCTGCGCACGCCCTTCCTTGCAACCGAGATAGGACCGAAAACGCCAGTGCGACTTACTCAACAATTCCAGGAAGTCTGTGAATGAGAAACATGTCTTACCCTTAAGAAAAAAAAAACCAACCTGTTGTATGAAGGAATAATCCTTTAAAGGAGTGTAGGAACATTCATCGGAGGACAGAAAGGTTTTCAGGATGTCACCGATGTGGAGTCTTTGGGTCAGACGTGTGTTGCTTTCAAACGAACCGCACTTGCCTTGAAATATACCGTTCTTGCCAAAACCATGTGTGACCTTTTCCAAACCACGAGCCATCTGAGGAGCCGCAGTCCGGCTTTACCACATTATAGTCTCTACGGACAGTTTAAAACCTCACACTTTCCCTACTGGAGTGTGTTCACGTTGTTTAAAGATTTCATGAACCGCTCTGTACAATCTGTGCTGGACATCTTGTCTGCCTCTCTGCCTCCATCCCTCCCTCCCTGCCTGCCTGCCTCCCTTCCTTCCTCTCTCCCTGCCTGCCTTCCTCCCTTCCTGCTTTCCTTCCTTCCTTCCTGCCTGCGCCTCTTCCTGCATGCCTGCCTCCCTCCCTCCCTGCCAGCCAGCCTGCCTGCCTCCCTCTCTCCCTGCCTCCCTCCCTTCCTTCTTTCTTTCCTTCCTCTCTGCCTGCCTGCCTCCCTCCCTCCGTCCCTCCCTCCGTCCCTTCCTTCCTCCCTTCCTTCCCTGCCTCCCTCCCTTCCTGCACTGCCTGCAACTTTCTGCTTTCTTGCCTTACGATGTAAGTAAATGGTCCAGACACCCTGACTCTTTCTGTTTTATAGGGATGTTGCCTGCGTAGTTCATACTGGTAGAAGGGAAGTACACATCCCACAGATAGAACAGTGACAACTTTCTTATTTTTGCAATGAGGCCCAGATGCTTGAGTCGCTCTCAAATGTCTTTTTAAAGAAGAAATCGTTTGAACAGCAAGTTTTCTCGCTGTTATCTTGAAATCTGCACAGATTTGTCATTGCTAATAACTTTTCAGACACTCGCGAAATGTCCGACCTTAATCGTTACGGGTTCGTATTCCCTGCTCTGTGTTTGTCGTGGCTTCATACTGAATCCATTGCCGAGTGTTAAGAGCTGTTTCTGTTTTATTGATCTGTCTCTTGTTGTTGTCTTTCGTCAGGCTCAGGGGGACGCGCCAAGAGTTAAGAAGGACGACTGAACCAGCTCTAGAGATTTGGATCACCGTACCCCCCCCCCCCCCCCCCCCCCAAAAAAACCTTGCAACCGAATAAAAAAGCAATGAATGTAAACAAAGCAGAAACACGCTCAGCAGGGCACACATTATGGCATATATATATAATGTTTTAATGAGCAATTATAATAAAATTGCTCATTAAAACATCAAGCATATTTTTGAAAGAAGGTCATCTATTTGTTGTAGTTCACCCAGCGATTCTTGCGTAAAGTGTGTTTGATAGTTGGTGTGAATGCATCCTCTGCATAACATTTTAATCTTAAAAAATGGAAGCTAATTTGATCTTATGCATTATAGAGTTGGCCGATCATGACCATTGCATGTGTTGAAATAATTTGATCATCTTATGCATCGATCCTGACACATACAGTGTGGTATGGTATACTGAACAGCTGGGCGTGTTAATTGTCTGTTATACCATCTCCCGCCCCCTCCCCTTAAGAATTAGCTTAAGACTTGTGCCTGTCATACAGTGCCACCTCCTGGCCTGATGATGTAATGACAGCCGGAATCAGTTCTTTCTATTTTTTTTAAACTCTGCAATTGCTGTACTTCGACTGGCACCAAAGCTGTAAATCTATGTTTTAGACAGTAAATAAATGTTACGTTTTTTTCTGTTCACTGAGGTTTACAAAAGTTTTGTTCAAAAAATGAACTGCTTGCATTGTATTGGTATTCTGACGTTTGTGTATATGCTAGTGGAACCTGTAGTGATTCCAGCGTATTAATAAATCATATTTTTCAGCTGTATCAACAGCTGACAAAGGCACTGACTGAGTCGTTTGTCATCTTAATAACTTAAGGAAAAAGAACATTCAGCCCATCAGAGCCTGTCTTGTTTCTAGCAGCTGATCTGTAAATGGATCCCAGTGATTCAGCATCAACAGGGAGGCTGAGCAGCCCATTCCATACCTTCACCACACAATGCAAATATATAAAGGAAGTGTCTCTAGCTTTCTATCTCTGTCCTCTGGTCTTGGTTTCCGTGCTGTGTTTAAAATTCGCTAGCATCAAAGCCTTCGATCAACATATTTTTCACAATGAATACTGTATGATGGGAAAAGCTATTGTGCTTAGAAAGTAGCGGTCTAGATTTGTGGCAATGCAATCTGGAATCTTTGTACTGTGCCTGGTAGAGAATCTACTTGATCTTTGAGTTTTTCACCTGCCTTTTCAACGGTCCAGTCCATGGATTGTTCATTTGAAACCGAATACACAGTCCTTGGCATATGTTTTAAGTTACGTATGTCTGTCTGTCTAAAATCTTCCTTTATTCAGAATAATTTTCGCTGCTTGCCTCCTCATTACACAGCTGAACCTGTCATTTCTAATACATACCACAATTTTTTGTTTTTGTTTTAAATCTCAGAAAGGTACGACATTGTGCAGTAGCCCCAAATACAGAGTCATCTATACGGTCTTTGCCAGGTCTCGTGACTCCTGGAATCTCTGCGATTTTGGAGTTTCGGAATGCCAGTCCCGAAGATGCTGCCTTTTGCGTCTCCCAGCAGGCAGAATTTAATATAGGGTGGTCCATCGTGAAACCCAGTACATAGAGAACTGTGAGGGTCTGGAACCAACTCCCTAGTAATGTCGTTGAAGCCGACACCCTGGGATCCTTCAAGAGGCTGCTTGATGAGATTCTGGGATCTGGGTGACAACCAAACCAGCAAGATGGGACGAATGGCCTCCTCTCGTTTGTAAACTTATGTTGATTTTTGTACCCTTTTATACGAGTTACAAAGGAACGTGGATGTGAATGTGGACAATTAAAACCATGTGAATTAATCAAGGGGCTGAATTCACAATGCAGTGCAGAAGATATTCAGCTCTTAAAAAAAAAGACACACCTTTTGCTTTGTTTTTAATAACCTGATTGTTTTGTTCTCTAGCTTGACAATTCTTCCTTGTGCATTGGTGATGTAAATCTCTCACAAACAGACCAGGGCCACTCAGAGGACAAAAGCTACACATAGCAAACCAATGCTGAGGGGCTGAGAGCAGTCTTGACATGCATTGCAATGAAACCCTTAGAGCCAGGAATGGGAATCGGACTCCTATTGCATAGCACTTTCACTCAGCTGTGTCTTGTTAATAAAACCAGGAATGGATCAAACTGCTGTGCAACGGGAGTCTTAATCCCATTCCCATTCCCGTGAGCATTTTTACAGCAGGCTGTGTGGTCCCTGGTTCAAATCCCAGCTCAGCCACTGACTCCCTGTGTGTGAACCTGAGCGAGTCACTTCACCTCCTTGCGCTGCGTCTTTGGGGTGAGGCGTTGTTGTAAGTGACTCTGCAGCTGATGCATGGTTCACACACCCTAGTCTCTTGTAAAGCGCTTTGTGATGGTGGTCCACTGTCCACTGTGTGAAAGGCGCTATATAAAGATTATTATTATTATTTTGCCTGTGAGTCACGGCCTTACTAAAGAAGATTCTTGAAACTTAGAACAATGTTTATTTAGCCTAGTGTGGTGTATTTAAGAGAGTCTAATTATATGCTTTTAATTACTTTATACCTTTGAATTACCGCCTTCATCAGTGTAATGTATATGAAACTAAGACAAGCAGGCTTGAAAAACAGAAGGACATTGTTTTAGATTTTGGCTGGCAGAAAAGACAAGAGACGTCAGTTGTTTGTTTTTTTTTCTAGTTCGTTCTTTTTTATTGCCGCAGTGAGGGACGCTCACACACACACACACAAGTCACAGTGGTGAAGCACAAAACTCTTTTACAATAGGGAGAAGACAGGGTTAACAGCGAGTGAAGTAGATTACAGTAACACTGGTCAAAGAAGAAGTCAAGAGAGGATAAACCACACCACCACTGTCGAAACAAGGAAGAATGTTTCGCTTTTTTCGATGGCTCTTCATAGTTTACTGTTGGCGCAAAGCCCTTCAAATAAGCTTTCAAATGTTTCTAAATGTCAATTTTGCCTATAAGGTATATATATCTATCTCTATCTCTATATATATTTCAACGTTGTGTTTCACATATATATGATGACAATATTCTTGTTGTATTTTATATTTAAACTATAAAGTGAGATGCCCAGATATATTTTCCATATCGTAGCTTTTCACTGTACATTGTCAGTATGTATTTACATCACTGGCTGGCACACATATGAGTTGGCATTTCTTTACAGCTTTGTGGCTTAGAAAATAATTTCTCTCTATGATATGAAAGCTGCTCTTTTCTTGAAAAAAAAATATATATGAACCATTAGGTATGCTGGGTTAAACATTTCCTTTGCTTGACACAATATATATTTTGCATATTTTTTTCTCTACCTAAAATACTTTACAACTTCAGCCAAAGAGTTAATTCAGGGATGGGAATCAGACTCCCGTTGCACAGCAGTTTCATCCATTCTTGGTTTTACTGGGAGCTGAATAACACAAGATTGTTACCTATTCACTGTGGCTAATCAGGCTTGCATTCAAGCCAGGACTGGGTGAAACTGCTATGCAGTAGGAGTCTTATTTCCAGCCCTGTGATTTGACAAGAAAACTTTTACACTTTAAAAAAAAAAAAAAAAAAACAGCAACATTTTACCTCCATGGAAATTCTGATCTGCTTGGGAGTAGAAAACTGACAACAGGTTCTGATTCAAATAATAAAAGCTAATAAAAAAAAAAAAAAAATTTGATTGCAAACTTGTGAAAATTTTTTTTTTTTAACGCTTTCTTGCTTTCTTTCTTTCTGAAAGACTAAAAAAATAAGGAGAAACCTCTTCAAATATCTTGTTTTCCTCAGTGTCCAGAAAATAACAACCAACACCTAATTTTTGAGTTTAGTAGTCGTTTGTAAATTACTAGAGTCGAACCACGCACATCTGAGTACCCCCAACCCCGGGGGGTGAAATGACAGCGTGTTGCATATTCTCGGTTTCACTTCGCTTCGCTTTCCGCGGGTGTAAAGGGGGCGAAACCAGATTCAAACCAGATTGACACCAAACACATTTTTCTTTGAGGAAATCTGAACCCAAGCTGTATTTCTGTAATCTGATTCACACTCTACCCTCTACCCTTCTCTAAAGTTTTAAATCTTTTAGGTGGCAAATGAACAGGTGAAACGTTCACAGCGGCCTGTTTTGAGGACAGGCTATGAAGCTCCACACATAAGAAACTGAGCTGCTTTCTCATCACCGTGGGAAGGAAAAAAAACACCAAGAAATTTATAATTTTTAGGCTACAGTTTGTTATTTTATATTGAGGCTTCAAGAACGCATCTGAAGGGCTGCATTTTCAGAATTTACAGGTAACACTTAGACTTTTGCAGTTAACAAAATTATAGAAAGTTCTCACAACAATATACTTCAAGAGAAAAAGAGAACGTCAACTCACTTCGCTTTGCTTCGTGGGTGTGAACCAGATTAAAAAAAAATAAAAAAAATCGGAATTTGGCAAACCTGCGTGTTTACGTAGGATTTCAATACAGCATTGGCAGGCAGTTGATAAATAAACAGACAGGGCTAACTGGCCAGTACTGACTGTTGACAGTCCAGCGCAGCCCAAAATGACTGCCACGTACTACGATAAAGTAACTTTCCCTTTCCAGCTCTCCGTTTCCAGCGCTGCATGAGGTAAAGTTCAAGGTGGCTTTCTGTGTTTCAGTGTGATTGTGACACAAGAAATAGAAGTGTGTGGCAATAAAAGGTCAGGTGGGATTGGTTTAGTCAGAAGTCTGATTAACAAGGCTTCGTCACGAAGAGAAAAGCTTTAAAACAGACGTCGGAGGCCGGGATAGCAGAGTCACCTCACCCAGCTCGGCTAGACTGGGGGACAGGCAGTGATGACGAGACATAACTCTATATGCATTCACGAACAAACCTTCTCACAGCCAAGTACGGCACAATAAACATCAATTACTCAGCAATGTAGGCTAAACTAGACAACTGCAGGAGCAAGCAGTAACAAAGTTACAAAGTGTTAATAAATGTTCAGAAATGTTCAGGATAATTATACCTGGCTGGGAATCAGAAGGGAAACAGGCTCCAGCATGACCCTATTCTATCTTCTCCACACCCTCTTGCCTATATTTAGCATTCCTTGCATGAAGAAGTCTTTCTTATTATTTACCACATAATCCTTTTAAAAAAAAAAAAAACATTCACAAAACGAATCTCTGATTTATTTTACAAGCAGAAATAATAACAAAACAAAAATAAAAGAAATTGTCAAACACGATTCATCTTTTCATAAAAGGTGCTAACAAGATCAACAATGTGCAAACATAGCCCCGCTTTGTTCTGGGTGACAGTTCGTATAGTTTTTAATGGCTTTGTTGTCGATTGGCTAAACGGGGGTGGAAAACAAGACCCACTGTCAAACATATCAAAAATTTTACCGAAACAACAGCTAACATTTCCCCCCAATCAAAAAAAAAACCCAAAGTTTTAATTTTTGTGTCTTTTAGTTTTGCTTGTTTCAAAATGTAAAAACACAGAAGGAGGATTCAAAGACTAACCAATAAATGTGAACGATAAGTCGTAATAGCCACTCGAGGAAAAGATAGTCGGTAAAGTCCTCCTCAGACGTATTTCGAGTGTCTTCAGTAATATGGCACATCACTTAAACACACACACACACAATATATATATATATATATATATATATATATATATATATATATATATATATATATGAACAATACAGCCCTTAGTTCTAATGCAATGCCTTTTAGAATTCTGCCACTGTCCAGGCGTGGCAAACAAGACTCCTACTTGTTAGTCTCCTAGCAGTCTCGCAGAGTCCAGGTTTTGCCGCAAGCTTAGCCACTGGAGTACAGGAGCTCAGGTGTGTCTTAATAAACTCGCAGTAAAAGCAGGAACGGATCAAACTGCTGTGCAGCAGGAGTCCTGTTTCCACCCCTACGGTCCACGAATGTGTCTCTGCGCTCCGATCGAGATGGGATGGAGGGCGCAGATCTAGCCGCTAAATGACACTCTCGAATATGATGACCTTGTTGTCCTCCGAGCTGGGGGTCAGCGAGGCCAGACTTTTGATGTCCGTATCTTCGGACATGTACTCCAGGTGATGACCGCCCCACACTGGCTTGGTCAGGTGATCCCAGCGCTAGGACACACACACACACACACACAGTGTCAGTACAGTGTTCAACTGACATTCTAGTTTTCAGGTTACCACTGAATTTGCACAGTAATTGCATTACCCAACAGAATTAGAACTAATCAAACTTGAATGAACCCTGTTGAATAACACACTGAACTGCACACCCGCTGTGGACTTTTTTCCATATACTTGACGAAAAACCGACCAAAAATTTTAAACATCTGACATTTCGAAATCTAACATGAAATACCACTGCACTACTATTGCAGCTTCTATCCGGTAGACTTTTTAAATATAATTTTGTAGTTTCTTTGATTCCATGGAGTTAAATAACAATTTTTTTTTTTTTAAATGTCTCAATGACTAGAATCCTAGAAATGCAAAACAAATCCTTTTGCGTAGAGGCTAGCCAGTCTGGACAGCACCTTTGGGCTGGAAGTGTTTTGTTTTTCTGGTTTTTTTTTCTTCCCCTGTGGCGGTTTCATGGATTTGAATTGGATTTGCATTAATCTCACAGTGCTGGATGTCAAGTTGTGACAACGCCTCATTCAAATTCACCAGACCTCTCTGTGCTTTACAATGCTTCCCTATGCTTTACCAGACCTCTCTGTGCTTTACAATGCTTCGCTGTGCTTTACCAGACCTCTCTGTGCTTTACAATGCTTCCCTATGCTTTACCAGACTTCTTTGTGCTTTACAATGCTTCCCTATGCTTTACCAGCCCTCTCGGTGCTTTACAATGCTTCCCTATGCTTTACCAGACTTCTTTGTGCTTTACAATGCTTCCCTATGCTTTACCATACTCTCTGTGCTTTACAATGCTTCCCTATGCTTTACCAGACTCTCTGTGCTTTACAATGCTTCCCTATGCTTTACCAGACCTCTCTGTGCGTTACAATGCTTCCCTATGCTTTACCAGACCTCTCTGTGCTTTACAATGCTTCCCTATGCTTTAACAGACCTCTCTGTGCTTTACAATGCTTCCCTGTGCTTTACCAGACCTCTCTGTGCTTTACAATGCTTCCCTATGCTTTACCAGCCCTCTCTGTGCTTTACAATGCTTCCCTATGCTTGAACACGCTTTCACAATGCTTTTTTACTGTGGGTTGGGATGGTATGGAATGGGATTGCATTATATAGTGTAGTATGGAATGGTTTAGGATGGCCTGGCAGTGCCAGGCTGCTACACTGACCTCTCTGAAAGTTCCCTTGGCGCGGAAGAGCTTGTAGAACACAGTGGTTGGGATGCAAAGCATAGAGGAGAGGGCAAGGACCCAGCCCACTGCCTCTCCCCACCAAGGGTACACATACGTATTGTTGTAGGTCAGCGGCTTGTAATTGACAAGGTGGAACAAGAAAATACCCTACAGGAGAGAAAAACAGATCCCACTGAAGCACCCCAGGTAACACTACAGCAATTTCAGTTCTATACGAACATTTAAATTTTACAACATTTCACATTTTATTTTACTGGGATTCAAATAATAACGTTACGTCAAAATATTAAAATTACACACACATTTTTTTTTTTTTGTATTTGTTGTCTCAATCCTATGATTATAGGTGATGCAATTGCTTTTGGCCACAGCTGCATAATACAGACACAGCAGCCGTCCTTAGGTGCTGCTTACCATGCACACAAATGGAGTGACGATTGTCCAACACCACTTGATCCAGGGAAATGGTTGGTAACCTATCATCCGTGCAATATCATCCATGAACCTGTCAGCCCCTGTCGAGAGAGAGAGAGAGAGACCTGTCAATGAAGCTACCAGAAGCGCTCTAAAATACAGATGTTCTTAAACAAGAGTTATTATACGGTACAAAGTCACATTTTATATTGCAAGCTGAACTTCTAATAAAATCATAAATAAAGGGGCACGCATTTATCTAATTTCTGCAAGCATTTCTATTTTCTGCAAGCGTCTTTCTCCCTCTGGCAGAATGCTTTGTTATTTCAGTGTCTGGGTGTGGGTCAGCGGCTTCGTCCATTTGCGATCGCAGTCTGGAGTCGATGCCCTGTCTGTTGCTGTCGTCTTCGCCAGCATTTTTAGCAGCTTAAAAGAATTTGTAAAAGTTCCAAATGCTCTTTTCGTTCAAGAGAAATGACTGAATCAGACAGAGATGGGAGTCATGTGATTTAGGATTGCCTATTAAGACATCACTGCTGCCTATAGAAATAATTTAAATTCACTAATTTAAAAGCACAGAATCTTTACTAAATGCTCCCAGTGTTTCAGATCGTACCCCTTCACCTGGCAGGCTATTCCATGCATTTATAACTCTCTGTAAAAAAGGGATTCCCGCCTTCTGTTCTCTCCTCTTGTTCTTCTCTTGGTGAAGTTGTGTCCTGGGTGAACTTTATCAAGGCCAGTTATGCTAACTGCCTTGAAAACAAGGTTCTTGGAACTTGGCTGCAGTCACTCTCAGTGTCGGCGACAGCCAAACCGTTTCCATGGCTTCGAGACAGAGAAAGGTCACAGATTGGCTGACGACGTGGTGATGCGCTGTTAAAACAGTGACAGATTGGCCAGGATAAATGATGGATTGGTGCTCTTGGTCTTTCATCGACACTCCAGTAGGGAAGCGCCCCGCTGACGAATGAAGACCTTCACCGGTTTCGTTTTCTTTCAGAGTTTTCTTAAGTTTTGTAGGAATGATGCGCTGCAAGATATTTAAAAAGCGTTTCCCTCCAACAGGTGCCTAAGGGTCATATTTTCAACATTTCCCATCACCCTCCTGCTCACGCGTGTGTAACGGAGATGGATTTACCAGCGAGCAGGAGGATGATGGGAAATGTAGTCCTGAGCGGTCCATGTAGATACATGGGAAGCCATCTTGAGGCAGGGAAGGCAATTTCAAAGTTTAAAAAAAGTGGTTAAAATATATATTAAAAAAAAATTTAACACACAAACACCTTACGTCAACAGTTGTAGCAACACATGGGAACAGGTAACACAAACAAATGAAAAGGTCCTTATGCGCCCTGTAAGAGCCAGGGATTCTATTAAATTGGTTTTTACTAGGTTTCCTTGTAGGACTGTGTATTATGTAAAGCACAGTATTAATGCCTTACCATAAACCCAAGCGACAACCACACACTCCCAGAAAGCCTGCCACAGAAGGGTCACCCCACTAGCGGAGTAATAATCAAATAGCTGGAAGACGTACATTCCTCCCTGTAGACAGACAGACAGACAGAGGCATCAGTATTACATTGCAAACCAGCTGAACCTTGTTTTGTTACATTGACTCCTAAATTAAATTATTCACAGACAATCACTCTATTTTTATATAGCGCCTTTCATAGTGGACCACCATCACAAAGTGTGACTAGAGTGTGTGAACCATGCATCTGCTGCAGAGTCGCTTACAACAACGTCTCACCCCAAAGACGCAGCGCAAGGAGGTTCAGTGACTCGCTCAGGGTCTCACACAGTGAGTCAGTGGCTGAGCTGGGATTTGAACTGGGGTCCTGCTGGTAACAAGCCTGTTTCTTTAACCACTGGACCACACAGCCTGCTATGATATTATATAATATTAGCGATACCGATAATAAAAGCATTCAAAAGTTTGCTAAAGCAGCGAAAGCCTGGTGAAGGAGATATAATCACTGTGTAAAGCTCACTGACTATGGTACATGCACAGTATACCAATAGCAAAAAACATGGGAAAACTGCAAATTCACTGCTATCGATCGGTCTTACCTGCGTGACCATGGTCAGGTCAATAACAAAACAGAACGTACAGCAGATGGCGACCGCGATTTCTCGACGGTAGCGTTGGTAATACTTTCCAGGGCACAGATCCAAGATCCCTGTGATGAAGCCCTCCACCCCCACGAACTGAGAGAGGGGGGGGGGGACAAAGAAAACAGTGATGTTAGAAAGGCTTGTTTCCCAGTTAAGAGAAAAAAGGTTCTAATATTTTTCTATTTTATACGCTGCTATGCATTGCGTGTGTGTGTGTGTGTGTGTGTGTTTTTTAAACTCAATGTGATGCAAAACATTTTAGCCATTGGCTTAATTAGTCAAGACGAACAGGTGTTTCAGATCTTTATCCATTGATGATGTAAAGACACCTAAAACCTGCTGGATAGGGGCTCTCCAGAACCAGGGTTGGAGACGCCCTGCTGTAGACGTTAAACGCGCCTTTAAAAGGATTTGCCATTACAAAGCTACGCGAGTATTACCTGGCTGTCCAGTCCTAACAGTAAAAGCATAAAGAAGAACAGAGCTGCCCAAAGAGGGGATACTGGCATCAGGGTGACAGCTTTGGGGTACGCTATGAACGCCAGTCCCGGGCCTGCCAAGAAAGAGGGAGAGAGGGGGGGTGGTCAGAGAGGAGGGGGGGTTCCCACTGCACGCACACACAAAAAACACTTCACTTAGGCAGCACAGAGGTGTCTAGCTTTACAGATGGCAAGTAGTTACTTCTGCAGAAAGGTCAATTAAAAACTATTGTCTGAGAATTTATTTTGCTCATTAAATCTGTTGGGAAAACACAAGGCAGTTAAATTGCATGATCATCTTTCATTTACCTTTAAAAGGTATAGTCGTTCGCAGCACCAGTGGAAGCTTTGAAATCTGTCCCATTTGAAATCTTGTTAGCACTGGAAACATTAGCACTGGGCCTTAAAAGGAGTTCCAGATGATTTTCCAAGGATTTCGGTTCCAGAGGTGTCATTTAGTTTCGTGTTAGCCTATCAGAATTTTTTTTTATTTGCTTTACATGTGTGGTCGACAGTACAGTAGTAGGTTTTGAAATATGCACAGTGGTTTACTGTACAAACAAGATTAGACAACAAAGGAAAAGTACATTTGGAAACCTATGATGCACTACATTGGTATTATGGCTTCCGGCAGTGATAGCATTTTGCAGTTTCTGTGATTACATGATGTTAAGTAAAAGATGAACACGATGTTCATGCAGGGTTATTCCTCTCAATCCTAATGTTTTTCCGTTTGTCATTTTTCTCAGATATTATATTACAAACCGGGACTTCCAAACAGAACGCTAGGGCAGCAGGCTGCGGCTCCCCGTCTTGGGCGCTCGCAGCCAGTGATTTCAAACCCGGCGAGACGGTATAACCAGACACGCTCTGTCAATGACAGGCCACCAACCGGGGGACCAAGAGTCACAACACCTGCCCGAGATCGACAGATCACTCTGCAGCATCTCCGTGATGCCAACTGTTAATCAGCACGATAAAAAGTCACAGCGCCTGCTCTGAAACAGAGGTTGTCGTTTTTCGATCATATCTAGCGAATTTTATCCAAATATAAGTGATACGTTTCTTCTGATGCTCAGTGTACGTCATTTAAAAGTGCCATTTTTATCACCTTTTACTGTTTCTCAAAAAATTGTTTTTTGTATGTTATTCATTCTTGTGTTATTTTTATCTGAGCCGATACACCACAGAAGGGTCTATAAAAGAAATATAAAAGATTAATTCACTGATTGATAGTCTACATAGATTTGGAAGCAGAAGATTAAAAAACTAGAACTTTTAGTGTCCCGGGAAGACAAATTAAAATCTTGGTACACCTTCCTCAAATCGGGGATGGTCTAGTGAAAATCAAAAATGATGTCTCAGTTTTTGTCGGGAATTACATTGGGTTCGGTATTGGTGGAGGTCTTGGCTGTAGACAGAGTTTCGGCCGCTAGTTAGATTAGGGGGTGAGAATGCCATCATTCAAAACAACGTTTACTCGCAAGCAGAGCCAGCCCCAGGACCACTCTTGAAAACGAGATGTGATCATCTCAAAGAGGCATTTCCTGGTTAGATCATTTTTTTAAATTAATAGAAAAAAAAAAAAACCCCCCCCCCCTCCCCCCTCCCTTTCCCCCCCCCCCCCCCCTCCCATTCCCCCCACCCCCCCCCCCCCCCCCCCCCCCCCCCCCCCCCCCCCCACCCCCACCCCCCCCCCCCCCCGCCCCCCCCCCCCCCCCCCCAAAAAAAAATTGAGAAATCACTTTTCTTTTTTTTTTAATAATTGTACTTTTGTTATAATTATTTTGTTAGTGTAGCAGCAGTGGGCAGTGGTGTTTACTTTTTGAATGGTTGCTTAAATTTATTTTTTTAAGTAGTAAAACTGCTTGAGAATTAAGTTTACTATTTTATTTTTTATTTTTTTATAAAGTGTGTTTTATAGTTAGGAAACAAATGGGCCTGATAGGGTTACACACACAACTACCTAACTACCTGTGACTCATTTATCTGTCAGTAAATTTTAAAACGCTGTTTCGTGAATCGTTTATTATTTGTGGGACACTTATATCACCTGTACATTAAAGGGTTAAACTTAAAACTAGACAGTAAATTATTAAAATCAGACAACGACATAATTTCATCGAATATCAAACTGTATTTTATTCATAAAAAAAACATGGATATTTTTCAATAAATTATTAGTTAAAATTTGGTAAATATAGCAGAAAAAACTATTTTAGTTATCCGTGCATTATATTAGAATCAACAAGCATTTTACTTTTAAATCATACTAATATAACATTTCTTACCTGTTTTATATACTGTAATGCATGCTTAGCCATTACTCCAAAACTCTGATTTAAAAAAAGGGCTGATTGTGGGGAAGCATATTAGCGTTGCACTCTGCACTCAAGCTCATAGGTGAAGCACTGTGCGATCAAGCCTGTGCAACACTACTTCACTTCCCCGCAATTTTTTACAATTTTTTTTAAGAAGCTACAGCATCCGTAACTTTAAAAATGATCTGCTTAAATCACAGCAATTATTATTACATCTCTAAAATATCGGTTCCAGTTCCTTCGAAGGAAATTGGAATTGACCCATTGCCTGCCATCCTTTTCAGATCATTGCCCTCAAACAAAACTTGACACATTTTCTCCAAAGATGTTGAGAAAGAACTGCAGTCACTGGGAAACAAAGCCAGCAAGATGAAGAATGAAGCCAAACCAGCCACAGAAATCCACAGAGATTACACATGCCTGGAACAGGAGGCAATATCTCAGGATAAATGTCTACGGTAGCGAGTTATAGATGCTGATGCTGCCAGTCACATTATTGCAAGCAGTTTCAAGGTGTGTGTGTGGGGGGGGGGGTGGTAACAGGGTAGAGTAGCGGGAAGACCCCTACCTGATTCGGCAACTTGTGAGATGTGTACCCCCTGTTCTGCAGCCATGAACCCCAAGATCGAGAAGACCACAAAGCCAGCGAAGAAGCTGGTGCCGCTGTTGATGAGAGCCAAGAGTAAGGCGTCCCTGAAAGAGAGAGCACAGGTCTGAAGACGTGTTGAAATCCACATGCATACAGCCGGCCACCGTGCCTCAAGCCTGGGTTCTGGTTTGAATTCAGCGCTGTGGAGCAACTGAATTTCAATTTCAATTGGATTTTATTTATATATATCGCCCTTTCGTACCACAGTGCCTCAAAGCGCTTGACATGTCGGTTAAAACAGAAGTATGAAGAAGTAGTAAAAATGACTTTATTATTGTTATTATTATTATTATTATTATTATTATGAATATATATAATATAATCTTAGACATGTAAAGCGATACGGAATGTCGTTGAAGACACAAGAAAGGTGACGAAGGCGGACGGTCTGGAGAGATACTAAATTCGTTTATCGCAGGGATACATAAGAGACACAAATGATTTACGAAATGAATACGAAGGTGACTAGTCTCTGTGCTTTACAATGCTTCCCTATGCTTTACCAGACCTCTCTGTGCTTTACAATGCTTCCCTATGCTTTACCAGACCTCTCTGTGCTTTACAATGCTTCCCTATGCTTTACCAGACCTCTCTGTGCTTACAATGCTTCCCTATGCTTTACCAGACCTCTCTGTGCTTTACAATGCTTCCCTATGCCTTACCAGACTTCTCTGTGCTTTACAATGCTTCCCTATGCTTTACCAGACCTCTCTGTGCTTTACAATGCTTCCCTATGCTTTACCAGACCTCTCTGTGCTTTGCAATGCTTCCCTATGCTTGACCAGACCTCTCTGTGCTTTGCAATGCTTCACTATGCTTTACCACACCTCTCTGTGCTTTAACACTTTGCTATGCTTTTACTACTGGACAACTATAAAATCACATTCATTCATCACTCAAGGACCATTCGGTCGACTCTAATCTGTTGGTCAGGTATTAAGGTGCTGTTGATTCATCCACACACAATGGAACATTAAAGCATGTTTCGGATTCCCCATAGTCCCATAGCAAGTGCACAGGAAGGCACATACTTATAGCAGTTGTTGTTGAATCTGTTGTAGCTGCCGAGCGCGGTGAGAGCACCAAGTCCGATCGCGTAGGAGAAAAAAATCTGAGTCCCGGCATCGATCCACACCTACAACACAGAAAACAAGACACGCAGAAAATATCACAAACCATTCCAACCGCCAACCCTGTCCACTGCCGTTTACAGCGGTCGACTGCGCGTAGATCGTGCAAAAAGATTTACAAATTAACCGTGTTGAACACCATGCACGCCACTGCAATGATGCGATGGTGTTTTTTGGAAGCCTTGCCTGTGCTGATCTTAGCTTGGACCAGTCTGGTTTGAGGTAGTAGAGAATGCCGTCGTAGGCTCCAGGCAGGGTGACCCCTCGGACGAGCAGAATGACCAGGACGACGTAGGGGAACGTGGCAGTGAAGTACACGATCTGCAAGAAAACCAGACAGCGGGCGCATCAGGTCAACCGCATAAAAGACAGCGGGCGGGCGCCCTGCAGGGGCCGTGTGGTTGGCGAGACTATCGTGGCACCGCTCTGCCATTGGCAGCCTCATAAAACTGGTCATTTGGGAGTGACTTTTCAGTGTGGAAAATTCCAATACAGCACAGGGTGTGCAAAACAAGAACGGTCAGGTTTACAATCACGTGTATTTCATTTTTTTTTTCCTTTCTGTCGTCTATCGGTTTGCGAACGGCTGTTCGCTATAGTGTGCGACAGGGAATATGGGGTGCTATTATTTCCATATGCCTGGCTTTTCTCTCTCAAAATGAACACTCTGCCTCTGCAGGCTGTGGAATCAGGCATGTCAGTTGCCATGGAGATATCTATATATATATATAGATATATGTGTGTGTGTGTGTGTGTGTGTTTGTAACAGGAGTCTCATTTCCAGCTCTGTGATGATAACCAGCAGTATTATTGCAGGGATGAAAATAAGACTCCTATTGGACAGCATTCCAGGTTTCATAACAAGCTTGATTAACCACAGTGTGTATAGGCAAGGAGCTCAGATTGTCTCTTACTAAACTCCTCCTAAAACTGCTATGCATTAGGAGTCGTATTTCCATCCCTGCAATGCGAATGCTGATGTTAACATGTCATGAGGTAATAAACTTGAAAGCCCCGGTTCAAACGCCTTTTAAACAAGGGGCCTCAGAGATAGCGTTGCTTTGGCAAATACAAGGTCAGTCGTTTTATTTTAAAAGCTTCGGTTTCCAGTCCTGAAGCAGGTGGCTTATCTCATTACAGACTGGAAGCAGAAAAGCGACACTAGCCCTTTATTCTAGGGCCTCTGTCAGAAAGAGTCTCAGTTGTACGAGGGCCTAGTCACGTCTCACTGCAGTCCACTTTGTCAAAAAGCGACCAATAGAGGCGCGCAGAAGCCAAGGAGTGAACGACCTCCCTCCTTCTATTGACGTTGCCACGGTGACTCAGTTTGTGCTCACTGTTTGTGTGTGTGCATGTGGGCATAGCGCAACGAATGGGCTGTTTGAGTGACACAAGGTTAAACACATTTCATTTGCTCTGTAACTCTGGGGAAGGAAGCAGACCTCGTGAGGATCTTGTCCCCCCTCCCCCCCTCCCCTAAGCAATGGAATTTTTGACATTAGAAACTTGACACGCAAAATCAGTTGCGCTACTGTCCTGAAATGTTCTCACACTGTACTGTGTCTACATTTAAATACAGGTCAGCGCTGAGTTCTCGGGAGAAGCGAGAAATATCCCAGATAAGCAGTTGTCCTGATTAAAACGAGAGGCGTTCGAGGCGACCTTATTCACACTTCTTTTTTTGTTTCTAAATTAAATGAGGATGGCAAAAGTCTTAAGGGAGCCTTCTTAAGTATTTTCCAGTGTTAAACGTTTCCCCATAATAAAAGCAAAGCAAAGTGTAATAAAGCATAGAGAAGCATTGTAAAGCACAGAGAGGGCTGGTAAAGCACAGGGAAGCATTGTAAAGCACAGAGAGGTCTGGTAAAGCATAGGGAAGCATTGTAAAGCACAGAGAGGTCTGGTAAAGCATAGGGAAGCATTGTAAAGCACAGAGAGGTCTGGTAAAGCACAGGGAAGCATTGTAAAGCACAGAGAGGTCTGATAAAGCATAGGGAAGCATGGTAAAGCACAGAGAGGTATGATAAAGCATATTATTAAAAAAAAAGAAACGTGTTAAATGCATAGTATAACTGTTATAAAAACACGATGAAACCGCAGAGTCCCTGTGCAGATTCACCCCAGCAAACGTTCAGAAGTGTTTCAATACTGTCACTGCAGTTTAAACACAATCACAGGAATTACCTTCCCTGTTGACTTGACTCCCTTCCACACACAGAAGTACACAATGACCCAGGTTGCTAGGAGACACAACGTTACTTCCCAGTTCATCACTCCAGGGTACTCCAGTCCTTCCGAGATATTCAGGACCTTGTTCCTGAAAAGCACAGTGTGGTCATTAGAACCAGCTCCATTGTATTTGCCTATTATTATTATTATTATTATTATTATTATTATTATTATTATTGAAGTAACTTACAAAAAATGATGGTGATTAAGTAGTTTCAAGAAAATGCACAGAGTCCTTTTCTTCAATCAGTTGCCAGGTTTATTGAAATATGCAGGGAGTCTGGTCCCAGGTACAGGACAAACAGAATACTCATCAGTACAATGTTTGCATGACATTAAATACCCTTCTGTATAGATGGTCCACCTCCCCTTTCTCTGACACTCAACCAATGGTCAAGGTACAACATATTATTCTGTTAATTTAGTGTGTGTGTGTGTGTGTGTGTGTGTGTGTGTGTGTGTGTGTGTGTGTGTGTCTAGTGTGACAACCTCTGAACTCAGTACATTCTTCACACTCCTGGAGAAAAAAGGTCCATAAATCTGCCCCTTTGATCCCAGTGGCATTATCTCTTTGGATCTCTCTGAGAACTTCTGGGTCCAACGCCAGTCCCTGGGAGCCTTTTATCCCCTTTATGCTTTGCATTCCAAAGTCTTAGAGCCTGGTCCCTTCTGGTCCACAGCATTGTTGTCTTGTTAGCTTGCAGTCAATGTTGGGCAAGAAGCTTGTAGACACAAGGTCTCTATCAATTGTAAGCATTACATGCAATTTGAACCAAACAGTCTGCTATCTGCAATATTAGTCTCCTTTCAGAAAAAAAACACCAGTATAGCTCTGCCAGTCCACATGCGTAGCAAACTGCTAACCAATTCTCAATCCATGTTTTCCAACAATTATTATTATTATTATTATTATTATTATTATTATTATTTATTATTATTATTATTATTATTGTAGAGAGTCAATTGTTCTTCTCATTCTCAAATTGCTATTTTTTACTTGTGCTGTTTTTTTTTTTTTTTTTACAACACGTTTCAGCGGGCAACGGGCGTTAGTGAAAGCCGCAGCGAGCGTGAGAAGGGACCACTTACCAGCTGAACGATTCAGAAAAGGGGGAGCGGTTTGCATTTGCTGCGACAACAGAGGACACAGGTTTGTTTGCGTTTAACAAGACTCAAACACGCAGTGTGTGCTATACAGGTCAGCGGTCAATTGCCTCGTCTCTCAATTCCATTTGCAATGACTTTTTAAAGTCATTTGGAGCAGATTTAATTGACTAACAAACAGAGACTTTGGTTTAAGTCATTTGCAGCCACTGGTGAGAAGCTCATTTAAACAGAATGCTCCCAATTACACATTTGACCAACGATACGCTGGCATTGATTAAAAGGGAACTGGAATTGAAAAACAGGGCTTGCATATAGCTGAATATATAAAGGATATTAATGTGCACAGCGCTGTATAATGGAACTTTCTGGAGAGAATCATAGAACGCAGCCGTGTACCAACAATACAGACACCATCTGAAACCGCCTGGTCTGATCATTCAAATGGCCAATTAAAGTGATGGGCGATGTTACATTTCACAATGCATATCAAATATGAACCGGTTTATGAGATGCAACGCTGGATTTCCAAATATATAATAATATATTTATTTTTATAATATAGCGCCTTTCATAGTGGCCCACCATCACAAAGCGCTTTACAGAGACAGGCTGTGAACTGCGCATTATATGCAGAGTCACTTCCAATAGGACGCTGATTTAACATCTCACCTGCAGGACAGAGCACAAGGAGGTGAAGCGACTCGCTCAGGGTCACCCACAACGAGACAGTCAGTGGCAAAGGTGGGATTTGAACCCATGACCTTCGGGTTACAAGCCCTGGACTTTAACCAATGTACCACACTGCCTCCTTAAAAAAAAAAAGTCACACCAGCTTCAAAATTGCACCTGTAGAACCCATTCATTCAGCTCACCTGCGTTGGCCACACCCTGGTCCTGGAGAGCCACAATCCTGCATGTTTTCTTTGTCTCTTTAAAATCACCACTGACTAAAAAAAAAAATGGTGGAACGAAAACCAGAAGACCCTCTCCAGGACCAGGCTTGGCCGCCTCTTGCACGACACAGCTGGGTTTCTAAAATAAGTAAACGGCACTCACTCCCAGAACTCGATGATTGGCGAGCGGCCGTTGGCCAGCTCCTCGCACGTCATGTTGCCGAAGGTGGCGTTGCCGATGGTGCCGTTGTGGCATTCGTCGTGGCGGAAGAACTCGATGCAGTCCGCGGAGTTCCACGGGTTCTTGCAGGTTGCCCAGGGCAGGGTAGCGCTGAAGGACTTGACAAAGTAATAGAAGCCCCAAGCCAGGACCATGATGTAGTAAGTGTTGCAGAAGAACACGATGACCATTGATGAGTAGCCCAGACCTGTGAAGAGAGAGCTTTTTAACCAGCTTGGTAAAAATGGTCAAGACTAAGTTGCTTATAGTAAAAGAGAGTTTGTGTCATCAGACCTATTTAGCTGGCGCTTTCTGAACCAGTGCGCCAGGGCTATGTTGAGGCCGATGGCAAGTCAAGCTTAGAAACATGAAAAAGAAAACTAACCACTAGACTAGAGCCACACTGCTTCCCTCCCTCACAGTCCCTCAGCTCTAACCACTAGACTAGAGCCACACTGCTTCCCTCCCTCCCAGTCCCTCAGCTCTAACCACTAGACTAGACCACACTGCTTCCCTCCCTCCCAGTCCCTCAGCTCTAACCACTAGACTAGACCACACTGCTTCCCTCCCTCCCAGTCCCTCAGCTCTAACCACTAGACTAGACCACACTGCTTCCCTCCCTCCCAGTCCCTCAGCTCTAACCACTAGACTAGACCACACTGCTTCCCTCCCTCCCAGTCTCTCAGCTCTAACCACTAGACTAGACTGCCACACTGCCTCCCTCCCTCCCTCCCAGTCCCTCAGCTCTAAACCACTAGACCACACTGCCTCCCTCCCAGTCCCTCAGCTCTAACCACTAGACTAGAGCCACACTGCTTCCCTCCCTCCCAGTCCCTCACTCTAACCACTAGACTAGACCACACTGCTTCCCTCCCTCCCAGTCCCTCAGCTCTAACCACTAGACTAGGCCACACTGCTTCCCTCCCTCCCAGTCCCTCAGCTCTAACCACTAGACTAGACCACACTGCTTCCCTCCCTCCCAGTCCCTCAGCTCTAACCACTAGACTAGACCACACTGCTTCCCTCCCTCCCAGTCCCTCAGCTCTAACCACTAGACTAGAGGGGGGGGGGGGGGGGGGGGGGGGGGGGCTTTTAGCGAGAGAGTTTAGACAAGGGTTTGTATTGAGTGAGCCTCTGGGATTGCCCACACAGCCACTGTAATTCAATTCAGTTCAGATCCTTCTTTTAAGAGGTTGCTTTTAAAACTCTGAACGTGCCCTTCCAGACTCTAACCTCAGGACTGTTAAGTGCAGTTTGTACGCAAACAACTGCGTGCCAACCAGAGCTCTAAAACATGCTAGGAGAAGCCTTAGAACTAGTTTGAACACCTTTTGGTTATTTTAAAATTCTTAAAAATTGTTCCCTGGGTCATGATTCCATTGCACAGCAGCTTTACTCCACTCCTGGTTTTAGTTTATGGCTAAATCTAGCAGGTAGCAAAACTGACCTTTAAACAGTGGGGCGATGTTCCAAACGTTGATGCCGCCCGCCTTCATGAACTGCCCCAGTGCGATTTCCAGGAAGAAGATGGGAATGCCTCCTAGAAGTCCGATAATAATATAGGGGATGAGGAAGACTCCTGAAAACAGAGAGAGAGAGAGAGAGAGAGAGAGAGAGAGAGAGACGTGACACGCTGTAGGTTTGTGGTGTGGATGACCACTGGAACTGAAACATCTGGGAACATTGTCAGAGTGGGCAAATCAGCAGCTGTCTGATTGAACCTACGACTTTAATAAGGGAAGAGGCGTAATATTTTCACGCACAAGTGTCTGTTGTTTCTAGATCACTCATCGCCGAGCAGAAATTGAATTTTCACACCTAGGTTCTCATGCAGGCAGGTAGATGAAGGAGATAAACGATCAATCTTGGGAGGCGTTATAATAAATTTGCACACTGCTGTAAAACGCATTTAAAAAGTCCTGCATATTATTATTATTATTATTATTATTATGATGATGCGGAGGGTGGCTGTGTTTGACAGTGAATATGCATCTGTCAGTAAATTCATACTGTAGGACAACCCAAGCCATTCGAAACTGTAATCCATACCCAAGTGAATTCATACTGACAACATTGGCAGCAACGTTTTTACAGCCCCAGTTTGCTTCTGTTTAATCTGCAAGGTTGATACTGAGGTCTGGTGTTTATTTCCCTGTTGTAATTATGGCCTCTGCCTCTGCCCGGGCCTGCGTTTCCAATGGACGTTTTGCGTTCCTCGACAATTTAGAACTGCAACACCCCTATTGCTTCTGTAGTTTTGATTGATATATTACTGCAGAGGATGACGGCTATTAATATGTCTGGATAATGATTGGTGCCAAAGCCGACGTGGGTGCTAGCCAGCGAATCAGGATTAAAAGATTAGCGGGATTTTTTTCAATCCTTCAGCCATGTGCGGTCAAGCGTTGACGTCATCCAGCAGATGGCTGAAGGCCCATTGTGTCTCAGTGATACATTCCTTGTGATTCCTTGTGTGTAGAGAGAGAAAGAAAGAAAGAAAGCAAGGGTTTGAGGAGCTCAGTGGTTAGATAAGGAAAGCGCTGGGCTGCGGTGTGGAAGGCAGTGGGTTTGAGGAGCTCAGTGGTTAGATGAAGAAAACGCTGGGCTGCAGTGTGGAAGGCAGTGGGTTTGAGGAGCTCAGTGGTTAGATAAAGAAAGCGCTGGGCTGCAGTGTGGAAGGCAGTGGGTTTGAGGAGCTCAGTGGTTAGAAAGCGCTGGGCTGCAGTGTGGAAAGCGCTGGGCTGCAGTGTGGAAGGCAGTGGGTTTGAGGAGCTCAGTGGTTAGATAAAGAAAGCGCTGGGCTGCAGTGTGGAAGGCAGTGGGTTTGAGGAGCTCAGTGGTTAGATAAAGAAAGCGCTGGGCTGCAGTGTGGAAGGCAGTGGGTTTGAGGAGCTCAGTGGTTAGATAAAGAAAGCGCTGGGCTGCAGTGTGGAAGGCAGTGGGTTTGAGGAGCTCAGTGGTTAGTTAAAGAAAGCGCTGGGCTGCAGTGTGGAAGGCAGTGGGTTTGAGGAGGGTGAGGCAGTATGGGTTTGCGGCGTTCAGTTGGTTAGATAAGGAAAGGAAAGCGTGGGCGGCTGCGGTCGGTGGAAGGCCAGGGGGTGATGGAGCTCAGTGGTTAGATGAAGGAAAACGCTGGCTGCAGTGTGGGGAAGGCATTTGGGTGTTGAGGAGCTCAGCCTTCCGTGGTCGATAAAGAAAGGTTGGGCTGAGGAGCTCAGTTTGAGTGTGGAGCTCAGTGGTTAGGAGCTCAGTGGTTTGATAAAGAAAGCGCTGGGCTGCAGTGTGGAAGGCAGTGGGTTTGGCATTGTGGGGTTTTTTTTGCCAACAGATAACTTGGAACCAGGAATAGCAAAGAACAACAAGCTAAGAACCAAAATATCTTTCACGTCTCAGAAAGGGGGGCAGTGATAAGGTGGTAAACAGAAACAGGATTGTAAATAATAATAATAAAAAAAGTTAAGCACTGTCACAATAACAGCATGGGGATGCCAAGGAAGCCAGTGAACTCACCACAGTCCCTCTGCATCTCAGCATAGCGGGTGGCTGTTGTGTCTTACTGCTTGCGATAAATGATCACAACCCCAGCACTACTGCATCAGCAGTGTGCGTGCCTTGCTGTGCGTTCCCCAGTCTCAACGTCCAGGCTGTGTGCCTCACTGGCACTACAGCGCCATACTGTACCATGCCTTCTAGTTAGAATGCTCAGCTAGCAGTGTGGAAGGCAGTGGGTTTGAGTATCTCACTGGTTAGAGAAAGAAAGAAAAGAGTTTGGCATTGCTAGCTTTTGCCTCCCAGACAGACAGACAGAGACTAATTAAAGCCGCTGTGTGTTACACCATGGTACGTGACTCCAGTCATGTTGCAATCAGAGCACAGAGTTGACTCAAATGAGTGAGCAGTTATACAAAACTGCTTGGAAGCACACAATCAGAAGGGTGAAGGTTATCTGTACCAAGCGAACGCGTGACTAGCAGAAGCACAATTACTTTGTTAGCTAAAGGATCGACAGCCCAGGCTACAATGGCCCTGTTTCTATAGCCCACCCTCGCAGAATGCCAAGATGTTAATTTGGCAAATCCCAGGATTACTGGCAAGTCTCTTCAGTATCACAGCTGCGAATGTCACCCGTCACTTATCATATTGACATGTCTGGGAGAAAATACCCTTTTTCAAACACTCTGCAATTAAAGTAGTAGGTAACTTGAAAATTACAATGACAAGCGTTTCCACTAGAAGACTTTCTCAGCGTCGGCCGCCCCCAGTTTGATACTGGCAACTAGACTGAGGTTTACGCTAGTATGTGTGATGAGTCTGTGAGGAGACCCTATTTAGTCTTCAGTGCCAATGCCATCATTACAAAGCTGCTGATCCTTGTTGCTTTTACAAGCAGGCACGATGTTAGAGGCGAGTTCTTCGGCTCCAAATCCTACACCATGCTTTCTATCAGAAATGAAAAGTGACATTGTAATATGATAGTGACCTTCTGTGAAAAACATCTCCTCTGCTCTGTGCTGTTGGAGGAGAGAAAGAGAAAGAGAAAGGGAGGCTCTTACACTGTCTGAACGGCCTCCCTCTGCTTTGTGCTGGTGCAGAGAAAGAGAGGCTCTTACACTCTCTGAACAGCCTCCCTCTTCTCTGCACTGGAGGAGGAGAGTAAGATAAAGGGGGGCTCTTACACTATCTGAATGGCCTCCCTCTGCTCTGTGCTGGTGCAGAGAAAGAGAGGCTCTTACACTCTCTGAATGGCCTCCCTCTGCTCTGCGCTGGAGGAGGAGAGTAAGAGAAAGGGGAGCTCTTATACTCTGTGAAAAAGTGACGCCTCTTGAGCCAGCAAAGCTACTGTCTTACAAATCTGGCATAATCTGCAAGCGTACGTGTGATACGAAAGGCAAATGGACAACAGTTTGTTTCGCAGAGACAGACAGACAGACAACAGCACTACAATGGCTCTGTATTATGCTGAGGGCCAATGGTAGCACAAGAGCAGCTAGGGTTTGCTGGGAACCACAATGCACTGTCCTTGTTTCCAGGGGCCGCTTCTTTCTTAAGCACAGCCTGGCTTCTGTTAATTGTTGACCCTGCCCGTAAACACTACAATAAGCAGGATGGCGGAAGGCTTTCATGAAAATCTTTGAAGATTACAGAGGTTGTTAAGAGCTAAACAACAGTCTCAAAGGGCACTCAAAGACACTGGCAATGTTAACAACACCCTAGGAGCACTATGCTGTCTACATCTGACCTATTGGACCTAATCTCAGTACCTAGGAGCAATATAGGGTGGCTAATGAGAATAACAGCCTCCCTTTCTCTTTCTCTGCTCCACCAGCACAGAGCAGAGGGAGGCTGTTCAGAGAGTATAACAGCCTCCCTTTCTCTTTCTCTGCTCCACCAGCACAGAGCAGAGGGAGGCTGTTCAGAGAGTATAACAGCCTCCCTTTCTCTTTCTCTGCTCCACCAGCACAGAGCAGAGGGAGGCTGTTCAGAGAGTATAACAGCCTCCCTTTCTCTTTCTCTGCTCCACCAGCACAGAGCAGAGGGAGGCTGTTCAGAGAGTATAACAGCCTCTCTCTCTGTGTGTCAGATAACTAAGCAAGACTGCGATCTACAAACTAAAATTTGATCAATCCAATAAAATATATATATGTAGATTTTGTATCCTTCGTTTGCCCTCTTTGAATAGTTTGCACTCCACCCAGTTCCACAGCACTCACACATTGCAAAGAGAAAAAGGAATCGCACCAAGCGAAGCCACGCAAAAAAAAAAAAAAAAGGTTTTTTTTTTAGAAAAAGCCGAGTGGGGAGCTTGTAATTACAGAAGACAAAACTGAACAGAGGAGGCCACATTCACAGACTGGCGATCTGCACGGCTATTTTGTGTGTAAATTGACCTTTCAGGGTGGCATCAATAGGTACATAGCCAATGAATCAATAGAACGGAACAAGGGTTGCCTTGATTTCAGCTGGAGCCTGTTCCCTCAAAAGCTGGGGGGACTGGTCAGTTTTAAACGGCTTAAAAAAAACTTCTAGTTTTTTGCTTTTAGGTTTGTGATGTTTGTTTTCTTCTCCTGCCCGATCGTTGCAAAGTGAATGCCCCATTGTAGGAATGACTTAGCCTTTCTTTCTAACTGGCAAGGATATCTCAGCCCCTTGTGCCAGCTGCCAGGGTAGTTACAGAGCATTTGATTTGTGTGTTTATCTTGCTTTCTTACAAATTGATGATGTTTCCAAGCACCTTGAATACTTCTGGGTTCTGTTGGATTAGTCAGCCCGCCGCTGGCATCGTTCAAACCTGAACGTTAAAACAAGGGGAGGCAAAGGTGGGCATGAAGCTACCGACACCAGCAATAAGACACAACACCTTTCTCTCTAACCACTGAGCTACCGAAACCCACTTCCTTCCACACTGCAGCCCAGCGCTTTCTTTATCTAACCACTGAGCTCCTCAAACCCACTGCCTTCCACACTGCAGCCCAGCGCTTTCTTTATCTAACCACTGAGCTCCTCAAACCCACTGCCTTCCACACTGCAGCCCAGCGCTTTCTTTATCTAACCACTGAGCTCCTCAAACCCACTGCCTTCCACACTGCAGCCCAGCGCTTTCTTTATCTAACCACTGAGCTCCTCAAACCCACTGCCTTCCACACTGCAGCCCAGCGCTTTCTTTATCTAACCACTGAGCTCCTCAAACCCACTGCCTTCCACACTGCAGCCCAGCGCTTTCTTTATCTAACCACTGAGCTCCTCAAACCCACTGCCTTCCACACTGCAGCCCAGCGCTTTCTTTATCTGAGCTCCTCAAACCCACTGCCTTCCACACTGCAGCCCAGCGCTTTCTAACCACTGAGCTCCTCAAACCCACTGCCTTCCACACTGCAGCCCAGCGCTTTCTTTATCTAACCACTGAGCTCCTCAAACCCACTGCCTTCCACACTGCAGCCCAGCGCTTTCTTTATCTAACCACTGAGCTCCTCAAACCCACTGCCTTCCACACTGCAGCCCAGCGCTTTCTTTATCTAACCACTGAGCTCCTCAAACCCACTGCCTTCCACACTGCAGCCCAGCGCTTTCTTTATCAAACCACTGAGCTCCTCAAACCCACTGCCTTCCACACTGCAGCCCAGCGCTTTCTTTATCTAACCACTGAGCTCCTCAAACCCACTGCCTTCCACACTGCAGCCCAGCGCTTTCTTTATCTAACCACTGAGCTCCTCAAACCCACTGCCTTCCACACTGCAGCCCAGCGCTTTCTTTATCTAACCACTGAGCTCCTCAAACCCACTGCCTTCCACACTGCAGCCCAGCGCTTTCTTTATCTAACCACTGAGCTCCTCAAACCCACTGCCTTCCACACTGCAGCTTTCTCTATCTAACCACTGAGCTCCTCAAACCCACTGCCTTCCACACTGCAGCCCAGCGCTTTCTTTATCTAACCACTGAGCTCCTCAAACCCACTGCCTTCCATACTGCAGCCCAGCGCTTTCTTTATCTAACCACTGAGCTCCTCAAACCCACTGCCTTCCACACTGCAGCCCAGCGCTTGGTTTCTTTCTTTCTTCACTAAGCTATTCATCTTTTAGATGACTGTAGCTACAGCAGCCAATGCTGTTGCTTTTACCTGACCAGCCAGAAATGGCTGTGTTTGGCTCACCCGTTGTTTTAGACACAGCTCAATTATAAGCACTGTCTGAAGCGACCTCAAGCTCAAGACAGTCTGCTGCAGCTGATCCAAGACCCTGGCAGCCAAAAGTCTGTACAGTAGTAGCACGGTATTTCATGATAGCTTTCGAAACATCACACGTTGCAATGTTTGTCAGTTTAACAGGTACGTGGAAACACTGCAACACTGTTTTCAACGAGCCTGCAATTGCGGTCAAGGGGCGAAGATGATCAATTTCATTTTAATTATAGACACAGCTGAGGTTTTAATCACACCTCCTAATCTCTCACCTCTAGGTCACATATAAACCCTAATCCACACCAACATTAAAACAAAGGGCTTGCTTTTGACTTCACTGGCTATTTAGGTAGTTAACAGAGTACTAGGCAATATCTTAATAGTGGATCGTACACGATCCCGCAACAGACAAGATACTGCAGCTAAGCCTGGAAATTTTAACAGAGGAAACACATGCACATTTTCAAACAAGTTCTGTTTTTGTGTTGGGTTTATTTTTCTGTGCACAGCAGCGTGCAGATTTATTTGAACGCCCCATAGCTTCTGCTTTTTCGATTTGCTCTGCGTTTATGTGATCACTTTAAAAGGCCACACAGAAGATTAAATCAATTAAGAAAAGGCACAGATAGCCACACATTTCTTCGTCAGTGTTGGAAGAAACTGGGTCACGCAGGCAAAACACTCAGGCTAGTCGCGCCATCAGTGTTAATAACAACATCTTTATAGAGAAGCTTTCATAGTGGCGCACATTCACAAAGCGCTTTACTGTGAACTGTGCGTTACATGCAGAGTCACTTCCAATAGGACGTTGATTTAACATCTCATCCTCAGGGCACAAGGAGGTGAAGTGACTCGCTCAGGGTCCCACACAGCGAGGCAGTCAGTGGGAGAGGTGGGATTCGAACCCGTGCCCTTCTGGTTACAAGCCTCTGGACCACACTGCCTCCTTGAGTTATTGTTGAGGTGAAACTAGAAGAAACTGATTTAGTTTCTTACACTGGACGCAAAGTTAAATGAAGTGCTGACTGGAACTAGATTATAATTCGTTATTTAAGCAGGTACACACAGAGACTGCAGGGAAGCGCGGCGTTCATCATCCCAGAGTCGGCTAACCATGAAGCGACAGTATCCTCAGTTTGAGGACAGGCTACTGTATTAAAGCTCTCTCACCATATTGTTATGACTTTAAATTTTGTTACAGTTCATTTTAAAATATTACTTCTGACTCAAAGCACTTAAAAAGTAATGGCACAAGATTATATAAAGAATCTTTTAGTCACTACTGTCTTGTGATTCTAGAACACAATGAGTCGTAATTTTTGATTTCCTTCTGTTTTGTCCTGGGCAGCGCTTTGACCTACTTTTCGTAAGAAAGGTGCTATATAAAGAAAGTACTGATTGATTGATTGATTGATTGATTGATTGATTGATTGATTTACATTTAAAATAGCATTGTCTGCAAACTCTATAGGTGATTCTGTTAAAAGTCCTAAATGTTTGTCTTTAGGATTCACGTTTAGATGCTAAACCTTCTACGGTTTTAAATAAACCAATTATGAAAAACACTCCATTTGCATGCCCCTATATTTGTATAATACCGAATTAATGTGCATGAGACTTCATAACATTGTCACACGTAAAAGACTTTGAATAAGTACTCAATACACACACATATAATAGATAGATAGATAGATAGATAGATAATTGGTTGCACTCAACTCGTCTAATACCACCGGAATCAGAAACGGACAATGAAAACTAGAAATTCTTAACTGCGCTAGGGAGCTTATCTTATTTATTAGCGTTTTAAACACAGAAGCGGTATTTAACCATTTCATTCGGGGAGACCTCAAATGGGAACAGATGAAAAAAAAAAAAAAAAAAAAAAAACCCTCTTAGTTCTAGTCTTTATAAGGGGGCACATGGAAGACACGGACAGACGCACGACAGCCATTTCATATAAAGCAATGCGGGGATAAAAAGCAATATATATATATATATACATATATCACAGCCATTTTCAATATTCCGTGCATTACAAAGTGTTATATGGTCAGTTATACAGTCGTCGTCCCCCCCCCCCCCCACTCCCACTATTATGACACGATGCAATGAATAAAGATACCCTACCTCCTCCGTTCTTGTAGCAAAGGTAAGGGAACCGCCAAACGTTGCCCAAGCCCACAGCGAATCCCACACAGGACATCATAAAATCCATCTGCCGGGTCCAAGTCTCTCTTTCTGGGTAACTTGCCTTGACCGCCGGCGCCGCTGCGGGTCCGCAGCCCTCTCCTCCGGTGGCCGCTCCGCCGACCACCTCTCCGTTTGCGCTCTGGTGCGCATTGCCGTTTGGAAAGAGGAGCCCTTTCGTCTCTTCACCGTGGGTCACGATCACTGCGCAATCTTCGCTACCCAGCGCTGTTTTTTCCATTCCCGGAACCATAATCAAAAAATATCTTTTTTCTTTTTTTTTTTTTTTTTTTTTAAATTATTATTATGGTTAAATTTTGGAATTAAGAATCGCAGCGTTCGTGATTGATAGTCAGTGAAAAAAATAATGTTACAATGTAATATTCTCATTCACCACCTTCTCTCCCCCCCCCCCCCCCCCCCCCCAAAAAAAATGCTTTGCTAAAGGTGGAAAAACCCGTGTTTAAAAAAAAAAAAAAAAAAAAAACACAAATTAAAATGATAAAGATTTTATTTTTTCTATAAATAAGTTATATATATATCTATATATATATATTAAAATATATAATACGACATAATTTTTTCTCTATTATGATACGACCTCTGGTTTGAAAGGACCTTCAGAAACAGTCCACAAAACACTTGAATGTGAGTCTATAAAATCTCATGAAGAACTTGAATCTCACAGAGGAGACTT